>NW_028231172.1:5000-16564 GCF_043228905.1 Azolla caroliniana | reverse complement strand
CAACGGGAGTCCATCCACTATCCAATGGGATTGCTATAGCCGTCGCTTCCTCCTATAATAGGAGTTGGGGTGTACGCGAATTCCATAGAAAAAAAGGGTCTTTGGTTGTCTGTGAGGCAAAAATCCCTACTTTTTCCTCGGTAGCTCAGTGGTAGAGCGGTCGGCTGTTAACCGATTGGTCGTAGGTTCGAGTCCTATCCGGGGAGATTCATACCTCTTCGGTGGAATGAAAGAGTTTCAGACGGTGGAGGTTTTGACGTCTTCTCCGGCAAGAGAACTCGATTCACGCGAGAATAAATAAGGGGGAGGTACACCCCATAATGTTATGAAAATTGATCAATATCTACATCAAGAATTCCCCGGGTCTGAGTAGGATACCCAAAACTTCCCTGTGGGATGGGTCGCTTGCCACACCCACTACAGAACGAATAAATTGACAATTTTCTTATTCTTTATACTCGTTTTGTATAACGGAAAGACTTATATAGGGAATGATCTAAAATTTTCAATCATTTTAGATCATAATGTTGTTCTATCAGTAAAAAGAAGAGATAGATCTTCCTCTTACTGATTCGACCTTTGGATACTCCTGCATTGCTAGAGACCTAGACTGAATGAAGAGTATCTAAGGTTTTTTATATCATATTGGACTTTCATGAAAAGATTGTTTCGTTGTTCTATCCAATGACGTCTCACAAAATTGGAACGGATCGAATAGATATTGATAAGTTTCAAGCAACATATTATAGATAAGGAAATCCTTGAATGGAGAGCGGTTCCGTTTCCATCTACTTCTATGAACCAGAAGCCTGAAACGAGTGAATCGCTCCTGCAAGTCTTCTATTACAATGTTTTGATACAAGTGAATGGGAACAAATGTCTGTGGATATTGCGGATGTATATGCATAAACTAAGTTTCTTTGACGTATTCGGAATGTCGCTCCTCATCCGGAGGGGAGTTATTGCACCGCTTGACAGATGATTCAGTCATCGATTTCGGATCATACCCACGATAGATAAAAAAATTCAGAATTTTTTTGTTTGAGAGATGTTTTTCGCGCTCCCTTCTCATACCGTAAGTGACATAAAGCCTACGCACCAGTTCTTGCTTCGCCAACAAACAACGATGTGGGGAAGGAATATTAGGATCCGGCTGGAACAGAAGCGTGGGATCCCAGACAAAGCGCCCCCCCAAGAATCGAGTCGGTTCATCGGATCGATTCCATTGTGTTTCATATTGATTGGACGAGTCGGAGATTCCCAATTCCAAAAATTGCTCACGTAACGAGAGATTATCCAATCGGTCTTCCAGTTTTTTAATATATCTTTGTCTCAACCTACCTAAAGCTCTCTCATAACCGAAAAGATATCCTTTTTTATCATACGATCTATTTTCACTATACTTAATCCTATTCAATTCGAAATCCCGTTGGGGTATTTTATTCTGACTTTGGTAAAGGAGGATTATATTATACAAATTATTGAATTCGGATAATACTCTTATCGATTCGTAAGTACCACTTCGCATGAAACTGAGGCGCCAAGCCTTGGGGGACCAGGCAATTTCACGCGATACTTCCATCGGAATTGAGTCGATTTCGAGTGACTGTTTCATTCGGAGGGTTAAGCTATTAAACACCCCTATTCTCGTAGATTTGGAGGAACAACCTGCATAGGTTATATCCGAACAGTAACTGGGTTCAGTAGAAAAAGGAAAGGAAAGACTTTGATTGGATTGATTTCTGCTTCTACAGATTTCTGAACATGGGAAATCTTTCGAGAGGTTTTCTAGAACGCCACAAGCTAGGTTAAAACCATTCTCTACAACTTTATCAAGAATAATGCAATTTTCTTTCTTTCCCATATCCGTTTCGAACGAATCGCGGGCCGCTAATCCAGCTAGTAGCCCTGGGATATGCGAAAACAGAGTGAATTCCTTAATTGTTGATTCGGTTATTGGGGGTTCCACGTACCAGTTAGACAAATAGTAAAATCGCCTCTTTGATGCATTACTACCACTAGATAGAATATTTGTGGGATAAGTATCTATCAAACTATTTTTGAGAATAGTTTCTACTATACTGTGAGAATGAATATTATATTCAGAACTAGATTCTGTTTCATTGCCTATACAAGTAACAATTGAATGTTGTCTATGTGAAGCTAATCCAATGACATCACTACATAAAACCTTTTTTCTTCTCGAAGTACCAATTAATAACGCTTCATTAGCAGAAAGGAATGAATCTCGTTTGCTATAACCCGTAGTTCCAGACCCAGTACCTTCAAGAAGAGGCGAATTAGCTTCTATTTCGAAGCCTTTGATACGTAGGAGGATTGACAATCCTTTCTGACGTTGACACCTGTTGGACCTTCGGAAATTTATCAATTGGTTTGGCCGGTTCGGAGCTATCGGAGCTGGATCCACCCTTGCTGGTACATGAGTCGAAGCAATAAGAAGAATATTCTTACGAATGCGAGAGTTACTGCGCTCATTACCAATATTACTCAGTATCAGGCAAAGCAAAAACCTGGGATTAGCTTCTAGTCTGTGATACGAACGATGAATATTCAATTCATGAATATCTTGAATCCATATTGTGCAGGGAGACACCTCTCTCGCTATTCCAAAAACGAGACCCAATCGGCGTACGCTCTCTCTCGAGATGAAACTTCCATGTACATTTCTGAGATATGATCGATTGTATAGCAACTTTCTTATTGGTAGCCTCACCAACGGAAAGTAGGAATTGGATGCTATATCCCTAATGACGGAAGATCGTCCAGTTTCTATGGGTCCTACTAACGGAGTTCCCTCAGATGGTAATAATCCTGATTGGAGTGAGATAGGTATGTCATGACATGGCATACCTAGAACGCCTCTCCGTCTCGTCGTTGCTGAAAATAGAAGATTTCTTTCGAGGGCGAAAAGAGCCCACTTCTCCGCAGGATCTAACCTACGGATCTTGTAACTCAATAGATCGTTTTGACAGAATTGAGGTAGGTATGCCAAAACATCAGATCTTTCTTGTGGAGAAGGTTCATAATCGATCCGACTACTCGAGAAATTAGAATTGGAATTCGATTTCGACTGATACTTGGAAATAGTATTATTCGTTACTAAATAGTGCGTTAATAGTTCTTTCTTACTATTAAGGATATCGGAGCTTTCCCTACAAAGTATCCACAAATCTAGTTCGTTTTTGACGAAGGAGAAAAAGAATATATTATTTATGTAATTCGAGAATCTCTTCAAATAATGGATTAGTACATCTCTCGTTTGCATTTGCCTTGTTGAAGGGGAAGAAATTCCCTTCTCTGAATAGGATCCACGCATTGGGTCTATTAAATATCCAATAGTATTGAAACGTTTCCATGAATGAAGGGAGTTAGAGCCCGAAACGGCAGATAAAAGATACTTGGATAATGCAAGAACGTATAATACTGAAAGAACGAAGTAAGATAAGATAAGCTTATTGGAAAATTGAGAAACTAACCACCTTGAATGTGACATCTTCGTTTCATTAGGAAATTCCTTGAAAAGGATAAGATCTATTTTGGATAATCTTTTATTGGTAGAATCATTCTTGAATCTCAATCTTAGGCTTTGTGATGAATAAGTTTTGGCTCTATATACACCCTCAGAAATTCTTTTAGAAATTCTAGGTAAAGGGTAATTCGGGTCATCACTTATTTTATGTACTACTTCTGGATATGTTTCTCCAATCAGATCGTAGAAATATCTCCACCAGTTAGGGGTAAAAAACCAAGGTATATACTCTCTGAATAGGCTCCATTTTTCAAAGATATTGTCTTTCCAAAAGATCAAAGATATCTTATATTCGTTCAAACCTTTCGAGAATTCATTGAAATTGATAAGATGGAATGGGCGTATAGGTTCTTTCCGAACATACGGATCTACGATTTTCGTATCTTCGTGCGAAACCTTCTTCCCAGTCAATCCTATTAGAGATCTTGATGTTACATCGTTGCGTAGTGAGAATCTTAGCGACCAGTAAAGCATTTTCAATTCTTCTGGTTCCCAGAAAGACCCAATGGATGAATCATTTTGATAGAATCGATTCTGGGTTAAAAAATTCCCCGAGTCTGATCCATCTTCGATGGGCTTTTCTAAATCGACTTGATCCAATCCCAGACTCTTAGGGCGAGGTCGGGGTCGCCGATCCGCCGATGGATTATAGTTTCTCAACGTTTTTCCCAAACGAATTCCATGGCTACTGCATGAAGATAGAAACGAATCTCTCGTTTCATGAGGGGACGAACTCAACCCCGACAGTAATCTCTTCAGATCCAAAAAAGGAAAAATCCTATCTGAACGAGTTGATGATGATGTCGCAGGTTTTTGCGGATTAGATGGAATAAGTTGAACCGTTGTAGGTACATGACCAACAGTTTCCTCCCCTTCTGTTCGTTTCAATAGACTGGGTGATAACGAATTTGACAGTTGGGACTGAATAGATGAGATGGTATTGTATGAGACGACTTCATTTTTGGAGTCCACATACGGATTCTCTAAGACGTTGGGATAGCTACTGCTGCATCTCCCAATAAAGAAATCCCTTTTGATTCTTGGAATGAAATTGCTTCTAGCACAGTCCCATACAGGTGAGTTAGAGTGTTCTAGAAGCTTTGGTGTATTCGCTTCATCGGAGATATATCTCGAAATACTTTCATTAATGTCTTTGTTTGAACCCCCCCCACGACTCGAACTATCTAGAAGCAGATTCCAAATCTGCCTACCCGTAGTGGAAAGAACATCATTCGATAATCTTGTTCGGGTAGATTCGATGTGGGGTAACCCAACGAGAGGCGGATTCCCTGCGGGTTCTAACGAGATTGACGAGCCTATGGATTTTTTATCAACAATCAACGATCTAGACTCAACGATTAAACCATTTTTTCCCTCGAGAATCCTTCTTTTGAGGAAGGATATCTGTGCTGCCTTAGTTTTAATACCAAGTAATTTCGATAAGCGATTAAGCTTCGAAAGACCTATAGGATTCAACTTCTCGGTGTAATAATCGATCGTATCTATCACAAATTTTTGGCGAGTAACTTCGGTAACAATCGTTTTGTAAAGAAGTAAAACATTGAGAAATCGATGAGGATACTTCTCGTTATTCCGAGTGATTTTGTTGATACTAGTACCAACACTACCTAGTAGTTCGCTTCTCGTTTTTGATACACCGCAAATCGATTTATCTAAGTCATACTTTAGTTTTAAAGATACTCTCCCGAAAGAGGAGAAAGACGAATCTCCGATTGTATCGAGCCATCCATGCGCATTTGACTCGACATCCCTATACTCATCGATTTGAAATGCAAAATATCCACGCTCTATGTTATCTTTCCATTCCAATAATCTTTCTTCAATTGCAATTCTTGTTACACCAGTGGATTCCCCGCTCCCCGCCCAGCCACCCAACCGATATTTCATCCGGAAGAGATATTTGCTAGCTAATCCACAGAAATAGTCATATAAAATAAGTGTGTAGTTCTCTCTCATTTTCAATGGAAATCTTTTACCAGATTTCTCGCTATTCTTAATACCAAGAATTCTTGTCCCAATAGAAATCGGATTCGATTCCTCATCGATCAAAAGAAATCGATTGAGTCGATATATTAAAGCATTCCTCATTTGTGAATAAATTTGTAGGATGGGAGGGTCTCCCCCGCCTCCGTGACAATCTAACCCGGATGTACCATAACGAGACGGCTTTTTATTTATACAGAACGGGAATGAAGACAATTCGTAAAAGGCTTCCCGCTCGGGATGGAACACCGACCCACCCCCCTCGGATTCGAATAAGATCTTATCGCAGGAGTCTGCGGGGATTTTGAAATCGTTTTTCAATCCTGTTGTTCGTAGTCGATCCGGATCTTGCTTGTTAGATACTTTCCAGGAAAATGATGAATCAGAACCATTCTTGTAAAAGTCAATTCTATTTTTGGTAAGTCCCGCATATTTATAGAATTTGAAAAACCTATTGGAATCTTCTAGAAATCTATCGATCCATAATGGCTGAATCCTCTCAGTCTCGTCTCTGGATATATCTTCGCTAGGGAGTGAATCCCTCACTAAGCAGACCCTCCATCTGCCCGAAACCAGAGGATGCTTTTGCTCCCTCGTCGAACCTGTGGAAGTATCTTCGTTCGAAGCTAAGAAATAGTAAGAATCAGGTGTTCTTCCTTTCTCATCCCTTTCAACAGATAACGATCTTTTGAATTGAGGGACGCAGTAAGGGAAGTCACTGGAATTTTCCACCTGTTCTTTTCTTACTTCGACACTCCTATTCATTGTTTTTGCTAATACCGAACCTTCTCCGATCGAACTTCCCTTATTCAGGCAATGCATAAAAATCGGCATTGCTAGTAAAACTAGGATTTCCAGGATGACGGTACTATCCCTCCTCACCGAACGACGCGGATTGCGTAGAGGGAGCAGATTCAGAATTCATGAGTCAAATGATCTGATAAAAGGTTCATGACTGGAGAGCGGACCCATCAGAAATTTCTTGAGATGTTGGTCCTTCCATAATCTGAAGAAGTAGTCCAATCCACCGATTTCTACTAACCTCGGAACTTTGGATGGAGAATATGGACTTCCTACCTTTTTTTCTCTTTTCATTTTATTTCTATGCGATAGAGACTATCTATTTATCACAATGATTATACAGGGAATCCTTAAAAGTTCAAGATGCAATAGAATAAGTACCTCAAGTAAGTAGAGTAATTTCTATACAGATTTTTGTAGAACCGGATCGGGAATTCCGAATGGTTATTACATTACTGGGGAGACCTGTGCGTACCCCACCCACCTTTTCTCATAACTTTTTATATTCCAAGCGATAAGAACGAGTTCTCTAACTAATTGAATGGGCGAACGACGGGGATTGAACCCGCGCATGATGGATCCACAATCCATTGCCTTGATCCACTTGGCTACGTCCGCCCCCTTTGCTACTCACTCGGCCCTCCGAGCGGGGAAGGGAACAGGATCTACCCATCAAGCCATTAATAGCTATTAAGGTCCTTCGATTGATACACATACATATTTGTTGTGTATATAACGAGACAATGGGAAATCCGTGGAATGAGGGATATACCCCCAACCCAATCTATTCAAACGATTGGTAGATTACAAGCATTCCGTGAATTTTCATAATATTTTTTAATACCTATACACAGGAGTATTCTAAATATTCTTCAGAATCCAAGAGCCGACGGTTGTAGGATCGTGACAAACCATTACCTTTCTTCCTGTTTGTTCCATGGGACGAACCTTCGTTGGACACCAAACCTTCCGGAACGGAAAGGTTTGGTATCCAGTTACACTGCATAGCTAAACGGGTATTATCCGTTTATAGAAGGAGCTTCAACAGAAGCTAAGTCTAGAGGGAAGTTATGAGCGTTACGTTCATGCATAACTTCCATACCTAGGTTAGCACGGTTTATGATATCAGCCCAGGTGTTAATAACACGACCTTGGCTGTCAACCACAGATTGGTTGAAGTTAAAACCATTCAAGTTGAATGCCATGGTGCTGATACCCAAAGCGGTGAACCAGATGCCTACTACGGGCCAAGCAGCTAAGAAGAAGTGTAGAGAACGAGAGTTGTTGAAGCTAGCGTATTGGAAGATCAAACGGCCGAAATAACCGTGAGCAGCTACGATGTTGTAGGTTTCTTCCTCTTGACCGAACTTGTAACCTGCGTTAGCAGACTCATTCTCAGTAGTTTCTCTGATCAAACTAGAAGTTACCAAAGAACCATGCATAGCACTGAATAGAGAGCCGCCGAATACGCCAGCAACACCCAACATGTGAAAAGGATGCATAAGGATGTTGTGCTCAGCCTGGAAAACGATCATGAAGTTGAAAGTACCAGAAATGCCTAGAGGCATACCGTCAGAGAAACTTCCTTGACCGATTGGGTAGATCAAGAAAACGGCGGTAGCAGCTGCGACGGGAGCTGAGTATGCAACAGCAATCCAAGGACGCATACCCAAACGGAAGCTTAGTTCCCACTCACGACCCATGTAGCAAGCTACACCAAGTAGGAAGTGAAGAACGATCAGTTCGTAGGGACCACCATTGTATAGCCATTCATCAACAGAAGCTGCTTCCCAAATTGGGTAGAAGTGTAACCCGATAGCTGCAGAAGTAGGAATGATAGCACCAGAGATGATGTTGTTTCCGTATAGCAAGGAACCAGAGACGGGTTCGCGAATACCATCAATATCTACAGGAGGAGCTGCGACGAAAGCAATGATGAATACAGAGGTTGCGGTTAGTAGGGTAGGAATCATTAAGACACCGAACCATCCGATGTACAGACGGTTTTCAGTGCTGGTGATCCAGTCGCAGAAGCGACCCCATAGGCTTGCGCTTTCGCGTCTTTCTAAAGTTGCGGTCATGATAATCTTTGGTTTTCAAAAAAATTAGTGATTCCCCAGGCTAGTAAGCTTGTTGATTCGTAGTATATCACGAAAACCTATCGGTGTCAACTGAGGTGGGTAATGCACCAAGGGTTTGCATAGGATGAACTCCTTCTAATAAGATAATAAGACTATTGCTTCTAGGACTATCGCTTACTGTAGAGCCTTTGCGTATAGTCTTGGGAGCATCAGGTGTGCCGAGTCGGGTTGGTTTTTCACTCGCGAGTCGCGACGCGAGTAGTAAAACCGAGCCGAGAGTGGCTCTATCTTCCTTTCAAAAAGAATTTCAATACCAAGAAAAGAAAAAATTATTGGCTATGTAATCTAAGTAACCCGCCTAAGTAAAGGTCGCTTCCCTTTAAGATAAGAGGCGCGGGTAAAGAAGAGCAAGCCATCGTTTTCTAAGCTAAGAGGAATGATGCCTGAAAGAGGGCTAACTCTTGCAGAATAGGATGTTTGAGGCGTTTCATGGGTAGGCTTCACACTCATAATCAGTCGAGTTTCCGCTTGCTTCTTTCCTTCCCCCGACGAACCTTTCAACCTCACATTAGTCCGTCCCTTTGGGTAAGCTAAAGAATCTAATAATTTCTAATATGAGGGATGATTATCAACCCTCGCTTATGGCTTAGATTTCTCCTACTCATCGTTCAAATCCTAATTATCCATCGTTTGTTTGTGGCGCATTCCAATTCCCGACACCCCGCGCCCCGGTTCCAATCCACAATCTTTTGATTGTGGATTGGAACAAGCCTGAAACTAACGGAAATGGGCAAAAGCTTTGTTAGCTTCCGCCATTTTGTGAGTCTCCTCCTTCTTCCGTATAGCATTACCGGAATTTCTGGCAGCATCCATCGATTCGTCGCTCAATCTTAAAGCCATACTTCGACCCGAACGCTTTCGGCACGCGATCGATGACCATCGGATAGCCGAAGCTTTTCCTTCTGCGGGTACCACTTCAACGGGAACTCGGTAGGTCGATCCACCTACACGCTTGGATTTCGTTACTACATCGGGGGTTACACCACGCACTGCTTGCCGTAGAACAGACAGTGGGTTCCTATTCGTCTTTTATCTAATCCGCTTCATAGCCCGATAAGGAATCTGATAAGCTAATGATTTTTTACCATTTTTAGGGACACGATCAACCAGCATGCTTACTAATCGATTACGATATATTGGATCCGATTCTATATTTCTATTTCTGTTCGCTACACTGCTCCGATGTAACATGAGTTTGCAGATATGTCAGATTTCATTCAATTCTTTTATCCCAATGGTATCTCAGAATATTATTTTGGCTTCTTCACTCCATATTGTAGGGTGGATCTGCCGGTTAGTCGGAGACCTCCCTCCGAACTGCACGTACGACTCTCATCGAATACAGCTTTCCATATGATTGAATAGAAACTACTGAAGTGACTTTCTTTTTCAATCACTTCAACCTTAGTGATCATATTTACTCATTATGCATTGAGTATCCGTTTCTTCCTCATCATTCTAAAGATAATAGAAAAAAAAAGTTTAGGGATGGAAGAAATAAAATCTTGCATTTCAGTTATCTTACTCAAAATGTCCGTGGGTTTATTGATCCAATTACCGAACGTTCACAAAACAAAAATTCCACCGAATCTCCGTAATCATAGTCTGAACCCGTTCCAAGAGGAAGAGACATTCTAAGATTTTCTGTTCTGGGTAAGAGTCCGGGTAAAACTCAACTTACTGGGATGTAATACCCTAGACACCAAGTTGTTTCACGCAAATAGATGGATAATTATCAATCCTCCTTGTATTGTAGTAGCAGGCTTCAGTCCCCTGGCAATGCTGGGTCAGCTACACGTTCGACATATCAGAACAACTGATACGGAATCACTGCGATGATACAAGTTGCGACAATGCTCTGCAACGCACTAGGACGCCCTTTCTTACGATCCTTTACCCCCACAGCATCTAATGTTCCTCTAACGATGTGATACCTCACACCGGGTAAGTCTTTGACCCTTCCGCCTCTCACAAGGACCACCGAATGTTCCTGCAAATTATGGCCAATACCTGGTATATATGCCGTTACCTCGAACTTGGAGGTTAATCGAACTCTAGCGACTTTACGTAGGGCAGAGTTAGGTTTTTTTGGTGTAGTTGTGGAATAGTTGACAGATGAGTCAGTTTCAATGTCACTATACAGAACCGTACGTGAGATTCCCACCTCGTACGGCTCCTCGTCATTCAATTACTCTTAAGAGAAAGAGTACAAAATTACTTTCAGCTGTTCTCAGCTACGAAAGAATTTACAAAAAAATTCGAATGTTTTCAACTCATTTTTCAATCTTTCTTTATAGCACGGATAGAAAAACGAAAAACCTATCAGATTTATGGATAGATTTGCTAATGAGTTTCTCGCTTTCGCGTGAGTCACGAAACGGATTGGATAGAGAGGAGATTGACGAGTTGGTATAGGCTTATCCATATCATTAAATACGCTTCGATAAGGAATCTATTTTTTTTTTATGGAGACAGCTTCGATATCTGACTTTCGTTCTTTCTTTCGTTCCAACGAGGCTACCTGAGAGGGATTCGGTAACCTAGCTACCTAATAAGTAGGTGAGTAAAGATACGTATCTTTATGGGATAGGATCCGATGACTGCTCGAGGCCCGCTAGTAGCGATGATGCTGAAGCAGCAATGAGAGAGGAAACCGGGGGTATGTACGAAAAGAGAGGTTATTCGTCTCGGTGATTCTGGCTTAGCCAGCTTGTTCCGTGACGAGCCACTGAGTCGAGGCCTGCGTCCTATTTCCCCCCCCGTGGACCGGATCAGAAATCCAGGTTCCGTGGGAATAAGATTTTACCACGGGAGCTTGGGGAGGTCAAGTTGTTATTACTACCAACGGGAGTTACTCAGTAAGACGTATACGAATGGTACCAAACAGTGTCGACAACGAATGTCCACTTTTTCGCCTGTAAGTCGGAAGATGGAGAGTAGTTGTTTTCTCTCTCTAAAAAGATTTCAATATCAAAAAGTTATTGATCACGCGATCGAAGGGTTCTGTCTGAGGAGGAGAAAGCATCTCCCCAGGTAGAGGCGCGGGTAGGGACAGGCAAACCATCGCT
>NW_028231172.1:0-2500 GCF_043228905.1 Azolla caroliniana | reverse complement strand
CGCCTGACCCGAAGATGCGTATCATCCAAGGAACGTTAGCATGGCGTACTCCTTCCGTTATTGACTAGATCGGGTCTCAAGACCGAACTACTCTTTAGGAGGAGATAGATGAGGCGATTCAGGTGAGATCTACTGGAGATTGGCAATCCGGGGAGGACCGATCACCGCTGACGGACCCCCCCCTCGGGAATCTATACATTCCTTATCAATGTGTGGATGGCTATCTCTCGAGCACAAGCTGATGAATTTCGGGCCAGATGTGAGAGACGGAGCACCTGATAACGCATATTCACGGACCAGGAACTACGGGATCACCCTCATCATTTGACGGGTGACGGAGGGATCATACTACACGAGCCTTTTCTGCTTCCCTCGGGGGTCCATCGGAGCAGCAATTGATGAAAGTTATACAAGTGGGGTCCAAGTCCTAGAAAGACTCCTCGGAGAGGGGAGGATCTCGGACTTAGACATAGGAATAACACCCGACGGGAAGAACTCTCCAGTATTCCACCGAACCTACCGGGTATTCCAAATAGCCTCCGATTTTATGTAACGAGATTCTTTGCTCATCTTTCAGCGATGGGAGGAGCGGGTTCGGAGAAGGATCCTAGAGTGTACGGAATTGATCCAGGAGGGTTGGTCCCTCGACACCACTCCTCTTCCATCGAGTATCTCTACGGATACTCGCCGTTAGCGAGAGAGGAGGGGGCGGGGGAACAAGCACACTTGGAGAGCGCAGTACGACAGATAGTTGTATGCTGCGTTCGGGAAGGATGAGTCGCTTCTAAGAAAGAATCTATTAATTCTCGATTCTGATGAGATAACAATAACAATAGTGTAGGTGCGATTATTCACTTCACGGGCGAGGTCTCTGGTTCAAGTCCAGGATGGCCCAGCTGCGCCAAGGGGAATCAGGAGAAGCATCTGATCAGTTCACGCATGCTTCACTTGGCCCAAGCACAGGGGATATAGCTCAGTTGGTAGAGCGCCGCCCTTGCAAGTGGGTCGTTGCGCTTACGGGCTGGGCGCCTAAACGATTAGGCGGTAATGATAGTATCTCCCACCTAAACTGGTGGCTAACTCTTCCCCAGGAATGGGGGGGGAGGACCAAAACATGCCACTTAGGGACCCTACTTGGACGAAGACAAGCTGTCGTGTAGGGCGGGGTAGGGTGGGTTGCTGGTTAGATCCATCACGGATCGTACATGGACGATAGTTGGAGTCGGCGGCTCTCCCGGGGCTACTCAATCCAATGCGTATCCCCGGGGAAGAGAATCGGGCTGGCCCTTGCGAACAGCCTGATGGACTATCTCTCTTCAACTCCCTAGGCGCGATGCAGCGGATGAAATCAAGATCCATGGACCGGCCCCACCACCCCCATCCCGTAGGAACTACGAGATCACCTCAGGGGTGCTGAACGCATCCGGGGGTCACAGACCGACCGTACAACCAGATCCAAAGAATAGTGGAAGTGGAATGAGCTGTCTGCTTCTGCTGGTGGGAAGGGTCGGAGAAGGGCAACTACTCAGCTTTGAGACTGGAATAGGGTCGAGCGAAAGGGGGGAGGGGCGGTGGTCCTTTCCGGTTCTACCGCAGATCGGGACTATCCAACCGAAAGAACCCTTGAGACCTCTATTCGACGCCTCTAAATTCGGAAATAGTTGCTCCCTCGGAGAGCGCGGTACAATGAAAGTTGTAGGCCGTGTTCGGAGGGGAGTCATTGTCTATCGTCGGCCTCCGTGGTAGAATAATTCGGGTAGGTCTGAGAGACGGTAGCTTACCCTGTGGCGGATGCCAGCGGTTCGAGTCCGCTTATCTCCAGCTTGTGATCCGAGTCAGTGGAGTCGCACACACCAGCATGGAAGAATCCCGCCGGTGGGCAGGGCGCGTCCATGGTTTATTCCCTACGAACGTTGATAAGATCTCCGTATCATGTAGTGGCACGTTGAAGTAGCGCAGTGGCATTCAACGACGAGGTTCAAACGAGAAAAGGCTTACGGTGGATACCTAGGCACTCAGAGACGAGGAAGGGCGTGGTAAACGACGAAATGCTTCGGGGAGCTGAAAATAGGCATGGATCCGGAGATTCCCGAATGGGTTAACCTTCCGAACTGCCTGCTGAATCCATAGGCAGGCGAGAGGCAACCCGGCGAATTGAAACATCTTAGTAGCCGGAGGAATAAAAAGCAAAAGCGATTCCCCTAGTAACGGCGAGTGAAACGGGAATAGCCTAAACCGTGAAAGCGGGGTTGTGGGAGAGCGATGAGAGCTTTGTCTTGCTAGGCGAAGCAGTTGAGTGCTGCACCCCAGATGGTGAAAGTCCAGTAGCCGGAAGTACGGCTGGCTCACGCTCCAACCCGAGTAGCATGGGGCACGCGAAATCCCGTGTGAATCAGCAAGGACCACCTTGCAAGGCTAAATACTCCTGAGTGACCGATAGCGAAGCAGTACCGTGAGGGAAAGGTGAAAAGAACCCCAATCGGGGAGTGAAACAGAGCAT
>NW_028231171.1:0-16565 GCF_043228905.1 Azolla caroliniana | reverse complement strand
ACTGTTTGAATATCTATGTCAACCCTTTAACCTCTACATAAAACACAGGGCCATCTAAAATATTTACGCACATATTGCGAAATTACGTTATGAAATACCATGGTGACAACAAGTATTGTCATCTAGACAAAGAAAAGAGGCATCTCATTGCATGATAAAGCCTGATTTGGAAGCATTGACTTCAAGCTACAATTAACAAGTCTATGATCATGTATCCTAAATGTTTTCTCTAAAAATATGTCTTTGACTCTTTATGTTCTTGTTTCCATGACCCAAGGGTTGGAAACCTACCATCATCTTAAAATAATGCTAATAAACCAATGTGATGGTGCTCAAAATAAAGAAGTCATAGTGTGATGTAATGTTGACAAAAATAAAATAAATACATGAGAAAACCGGCCTTTGGGATTCTATGTTGATATCATAAAAAGGTAGAAAGTCAATGGAAATTCAAAATGTGCCTTTCTCATTTTTGTGGTCAAATGGACACATTCTAAAATTTGAAGCAACATGACATCCTTCCAGTCCAATATGAAGTCAAATCGAATGATCATATGACTTCATACAACAATGAAGCAAACCTCGACTCTCAACTTGCTTTCAAAGGTTTACTTAAAAGTTCTTACAATTGAAACTACAACGTTTGAAGCACAAATCCATATCATTTTCAATCTGCTCTCCCCCAAACAGCTAATTTCATGGAATAATATGTGATTTGTATGCAATAGATTCAGGCTACTTTAATCACATGCTTTTTGTTGCCCCATAAAAGAAATTTTTTACTCACTTTCTTGGCCTTGGCAAGCTGCTATTATTAGTACACAAGCATGCAAGAAATGGTCAGGGCCTCTAAGATTTTGAGCTATCCAATCCATAGGCAAGTCTGGGTTGGGTTCAATACCTTGTATACGGATGATTCCATTTTGGAAATGTGGTTTCGGTATCCTATGAGACAAGTTTAAGCTCTTAAAATATAGTTGTTCACTTTGTACATTTATGTGATCGACTAATTCATTTTCCCTTATTAGAGGAAAAGGGAACCTTCTCTCCCTCCCTGGAATCTCCATTGCAAGTGAACACAGCTCCGGTACAATCCTTTTGAGAGCCTCCCAAAGTGTCAGAACAATTCCTGAACAACATAGAACATTTGGTCCAAAAAGTTCATAAACAAAAGACACAAAAATGTAATGTAAAAATTCAGAAAGCTAAAAAGTAAAAGTCTCAGAGTTAAAATGCTATCTCTCACCGTGATGTAATAGCAGCAGAAAAAATAAAAATAAAAGCTTTTTTAATCCTAGTTTTACATGCCATCAAATTACAAGTTCAAAAAGAAGAATGGAAAGTTTCCTTTTTATAACCTAGAATAGATAGACCATTTGATTAGAGTTAGAGACTCTTACAATCCTTCATACTCATGAAAACTTACAAATTTAGAAGCTTAAGAATAATGCTAGTAAAAGGATATGAGACAATGTTTTTATATTGTTTATATTTTTTTAGCATGAAGCTATTCAAAATCTAGGCAGTCATCAATCTAGAAATACGGAATTCAAACTTTTAAAAGTAACAACACAATCTATCAGAATGCTGAAAAGTTATGCAGGTATACCATCATCTCCCCATACATCCATTGGTCTTGCTATGTATGTGATTTCATCCCAGTTTTTCATTGCCAATGCCTTGGTCCAATCTGAATTCTCCACTTTCAGGGTTCTTATATACAAGCGCAAAGGAATTCTCAAGGGTATAGTCTCCCCACCAATCCCTACTACACACCCAAGCAGAGGCACTTCATGACTTCAATCAATCTACACTATAACAGTAGATGATATTTATATAGCTAGCCACGTGCATTTTAACTTCATCAATTCACCTATCTGCTTTGATTGTGTTTGTCCAACAGTTGAGCTTGTGCCAGGAGTAGATGCCAACTTCAAAGACACACGATCATAATTTTCAAGATCACCTGGACAATATTTCTCTTTGTACAATTCTTAAAAGAATGTAGCTGTACAAAAATAAAAGCACTTTTTGTGCAGAATTTTTCAGTATTTTTAGTTAGAGAACCTTGCACAACTGATCGCCAAAGATCTACTTGATCAGACTGGGATAAATTCATCACATGCTTTGTGCTTCCATGTGTAACGTATGATGCCTGTTGAAAAAAGAACTAGTTCACAAAACCAGCCTCTAGTAATGAATAGATTCTAAGTTAAAAAAACTTAAATAATGAATGATGTTTCAAAACACCATGACCTAGATAAGACCCATTAATCTTTCTCACATGACAATCCAAAAATCTTCAGCACAAGAGAAAATCCTCAGAAAAATATTATAAAACTGATTAGTAGGTGGGAAGAGAGGAGAAACAAGCAGAAAGATGTATATCATGTCACTCACCTCCTTAAGGGAATTGATGTAGTTCCATTTAACCGCGTCTTCCCCATCATAAGGAATAAGCTCAGCAGGATAACCTCTAAAATGGACCTGTTAATAATGGTAATGAAGCTTTGTTATTCATGCCCTAAAGGATATTGTATAGTCTCTCATCATCTCTCTATCACAGGAAAACTTTGGAAGTTCTATAAATACGATATCATGAAGAAGGAAAATTCAAACTTCATAATCATATCCACTTGTTTATTCTGTAATGTTATGCACTATCTTTAACATAATATTTGAATTGAATACATAATAGCCAGCAACCAAAGTGCATCTAAATGACAAAGAACATAGATTCTTTCACGCCATGGTGCAACCTGATGATGGCCATCTATGCCAAACTCCTAATTTTATCATAGCATTACCTTTCTCATTTTTTTCCCATGCCCCAGTTCTTAGATCAACTAAGAGATATGAACACGTTCTAAACAATTTATTTTCAAACTTGCCACCAAAATTCTTGCTTTATGAACTTGTGCCTTTCAAACACAAACAGACATGCTTTCATTATAATTTGAACAAAGAAAAAAGGGTAAAATGCAAAAGAAAACAAAAAACTGAAAACATGGAAGCTAACCCCAAGCCACAATCTTCTGAGCATCAGTTCAAGTAGCACAAGACCATCAACACTAAATTTTTATCATTTCTAAAAATACAGTGTCCATTGTATATTGAGAAGCCACCATTTAAATTTTTGTTTCTTTTCGAAATTGAAAGTAGACCATAACATTCAGCTCAAAAAGCAGAAATGTAAGTCCTATGAATCAAACACGAAAACATACACGAATGGATCATATCTATCAGAGTACATAAAAAAGCCTACCACAACCCATAAGAAATAGGTCAACCAATAAAGGTATGTTTTAAAAATGTAGTGCATCTGAAAATAGTTTCAAGCACATACCACAAGATTCCAAGGTCTTTCTGGATTGAAGCATAGAAGATCAAAAAGTACTCCAATAGGAATATGCCTGCCGATGCCATAAAAAAGAAAATTATTCATAGATCCTTCACAGGAATGCATACACATGGCACATTATTAACTGTCTATTTTATTCCTCTATATATCAATTCATAGAAATGCTATACACAATGGGATAGACATCGAACATACTTCAATAAAACCATATGATGATTGTCTATCAGAATATGAGATATTCCTATCTTGAGGTAAAACTTAAGGAGTATTCTTTAAGAAATTAAAGACAGATGCATGGATTATACACACCAATTAAATGACAATATATCTGAGTTCTTTGAGTGATTCCAAAAGAAAAATGTTATAAATCAATTACCACTTTAAAGGAAGATCTTCATATTCAAACCATCCAGTGTCTTGTCCAATTGGCAAAGCGCTTTGAAAACGTGGCTTCACTGTAGGAACTAAAAGAGGCAAGTATCCATTTCGCGGTGCAAGTATCTGTACAAATTACCCGAGAAATGAAGTTTTAGAGGCATTGTTCTCTCAAACAATGGAAAAAATCTAATGATCTTGAGTGAATCTTTCAATGACAATATTGAAATGTGAACAAAATGAATCAACTTATTGAAAAGAAATAAACTTTGGATACTAAAACAAAGTGAAATCGAGATATACAAATGCTGGAGGAGGTGATGGCATTGTGGTAACTTCTGTGCTGTGAAGAACTAGTTGTAATGGGATCGCACCCTTCCACACAAGCTTACGCTCCTCTGAAACCATTTTCCCATCTGCACCAAGGAATTTTCAATTCATATTAGTCATTACATACCATTGTTGATATCCTCAAACAAATAGATCTTTGGGTTTAACTTTTTAATTTCTAACTAACTTTGTAAGTAAGATTGATGTCTCTTTATGAACTATGTATAAAGAATAAATGTTTAAAGGTTTGATCTTTGAAATTTTTGAATGCCACAACATAATAGATATTAATTTGTTGGTAGCATAATCTTACTAGTAAATTCCACGTTTAGATTACAGCATATACCTGCATGCACATATATGTATATCTTACCCATGACAATGATTATATACCATCACATGATTATAACTGGCATCTCTGTATTAGGGATTATATTTCATTGAATTTTGTTATTTTTATCCTCAGCTCCTCATAAGAAATTGGCAAGATTTTGTACTTGTGTGTATTAAGGGTCATGACTATCTGAATTGAAATTTCAGGTTTTTTGTGTGAATAAGAAGACTATCTGCTTATAATTGTTAGGTTTTGAAATCAGGTTTGATTTGGCTTCTTGACATGATCACAAAGGATCTCTCGGAATTTTCCCGATGCCTAGTCATCGCGTCAGTTGGAAGGTCTTATTCTCTTGATCCATGTTATCATCAAAAACATATGATTGTGGAAAAGACAAAAGAAAACACATTGATGCAACTATACTCTAATTTGAGGGAGACAAATGACATAAAAATTTCCATAGCTAAAGGTGTCGGTCTATGACGGAAAATTCTCATTCTTTGTGAGTATTTTTATCAAACCCAGTTTCTTGTCTTCTGACATGGATTCAAATTTTCCATTCAAATCAAGATCCAGTCTCCATAAAAAAGAAACGGGGATTTAGTGTAGTTTCACTTGCAATATGTAATTCTAAAGCTCCTTCAAAAACAAAATTGTGGAGACCTGGAAGAAAAATCTCCAAATTTAAGGTTTTGTGGATAATTCCCTTCAATATTTTCCAGAATAACAAATGGGGGTAACAATTTGGAAACCTGTTAATCCTACACTGCTTCAACTCGAATATATATATACATGCATACATACATCTATATTTATGCATACACACACTACGTACATATAGATACAATTCATTTCTCAATCATCTGGTCTACAATTCATTTCCACATTTCCTTTCTAATCGTCTAAGGTTAGAATAAAAAGAAGGAATTAGCTCAAGTGGAATAGGTGATGAATTACGAACTCAAAATAAATTATGAATCCATGGAAAAACTCAAAAATATCGGCACCTGTTTTTCGACACACGCGCGGACACCAAAACAGAGTTCTTCTTGTCTGTTTCTCCAAAAATGCGGTCTTTTTCTCTGCTAGCGAATCGATTCTCTGTCGAGATTCAATCACTGATCGTTCACGAAATTCTCCCACAGAAGATGTGAATAATAATCCCTGCATACCCCTCCCTCAGTTTTCAAAATTCTCTCCATACCCCTTGAAAATTGAGAGGAGCAAAATCCTATGATCTTGGCTAAGGTGCTTCACAATATGAAATGGTTTTAAGAGATGGGGAGTAAAAGATCTATTGGAGCTCTTTCGGGTTATGCTATGGAAGTTATGTGATCATTGAGGACTAGAACACTAGAGCCACTACAGAGGAAACGGTTTACTAGATAAGGAGTAAAAGATCTATTGGAGGTCTCGGGTTATGCTATGGAAGTTATGTGATCATTGAGGATTAGATCACTAGAGGCATTAAAGATAAAACTGTTTAATAGGATGCGGACTAAAATATCTGTTTGAGCTGTTGGGCCTCGGGTTATGCTATGGAAGTTATGTGATCATTGAGGATATTAGATCATTAGAGGCATTGAAGATGAAACCATTTAAGAGATGGGGAATAAAAGATCTATTGGAGCTCTCTGGTGATGCTATGGAAGTTACGTGATCATCGCGGATAGGTCACAAGCGGCACTAAACATGAAGTGGCAAGTTGCTTACACAAGTCAAGTATTGAGGTGTGAGGTATGCAATGAAAACCTCATGGAGGATGAATATCACTCACTTATCACATGCTCAACGTATATTGTAATTAATGAGAAATATGATAATTTGTTAGATGGGCGTGATAATGTTAAGTGTCATACTCAAATGTCCACCATGAAGGATGAGCCGCATATGTGCATGCATTGTTTTCACATAGATAGTTTATACTACCTTGTAGTAAAATTGCCTTCTTCGGAAGGGGCCACATATAAGATGATATTTTGGAACACGCAATTATAAAAAAAATATTGCAATGATACCACAACTTAGTGAAGCCATTTTCTAATTAAATAATGAAATTAGTATAATTGTCTTTCTTATTACTGTACATTAACTTACTATAATTCTTGTACTCATAATTACAATTTACATGGTTGACAGCAATCATCTTAATGTGCTAAAGGGGACTCCAGTTTCCATGTTTGGTCAGTTATGTTAGATATAATCAATGATCAGCCCCAAGTTGTAAATCTATCCCCATATGCGCTCTTAGAGTGCACATTTTGTGATAGCGCCCCAAATGAGGAGCTGCTAGTATGCAACTTGACCATATGGGTCGATAAGGTGTTAATCTAGGAAACCGTAGATGTGTAGGACACAATGGATTTAGGAAAGAGAGAAATAGGTAATAGGATTGGCTAATCAAGTCAACTAGAATATTTTGTGGGCAAGTGATAATGTACTTAGTCTTGAAGTATGTGCCATTGACATCAAGATAAGTACTATCTAGCACTAGCCTGTATCTAGGGAGTTGGTTATATTAAAGGACAAGTCAGTTGACAGAAAAGGAATATCTCCACTACTATCAACTGACATGCACATTTAATGTTACACTTAGATGAAACGGAGAATATAATCCACTCTCTTACATAGTGGTGGAATGATCATCAGTCCCCACTAATTTTGTAGTGAGCTGGTCCAGATCCCATCTAAACTCCAAGGTGTGAGCGCATGGGTGAAATACCATTGTGTCAAGCTACTCTCATATGTAATATAAGTTTTGTTTTCATATATCCATCTCCGTGGTTGTAACTCTATATACCTATCTAATAGATTCTCAATATTTCTAACATGGTATTAGAGATGAGAGGTTGGTCTAGATTAGGTATATACGGGTAGTTGTTGTCTAACAACATATATATATATATATATATATATATATATATATATATATATATATAGAGAGAGAGAGAGAGAGAGAGAGAGAGAGAGAGAGAGAGAGAGAGAGAGAGAGAGAGAGAGAGAGAGAGTATCAATGGCCTTGTCCACGACTGTTGCAGCTGCTCCACTGCGCATTTGCCCACCTCCATTGTTTGATGGAAAGCTAGATGGAACCAACTACCCTCTATGGAAGTTCAAAAAGTCTGCCATTTTGGACTCCTATGAGTTGTTGGAGACAATCATGAGACCCACAGGAGGAGACCTGAGCCCATGGTGACCTTTGACCCTACACACCCTACCACATCAATCCCTCCAAATGCTGATCTACTTCAAGCCTGGAAGAGAAGGAATGTTGATGCGTTGTGTACCATACTCACTAGTTTATGTGACTATGTACTAACATTAGTGCAACATACAACCAAGGCAAATGAAGCTTGGAGCATATTGGCTAGCCAGTATGAAACCAGAAACTATACAAGGATACAAAACCTCAAAAATCAGCTTGCTGTAGAGAAGCTCGTTGATGGAGAGAAAGTAGAATCCTTTGTAAAAAGGATTAAGGATCTTCAAGATCAACTGGCAGCTGTTGGAGTAGTTGTCTCTCCAGAGGATATGGCTCGTCGGTGCATTCAAGTACTTCCTTCCAAGTATGATGGCATTGTGACAACATTGAACACTCAGGTTCAACCCACTCCTTTAAAATTTGATGAACTAAGTGCAATGCTGCTTGAAGAGGAGCTTCGGTTGAGGACAAGAGAAGGAAGGGAATATTCGGCATTTGTCTCTAGGACTAAGAGTAAAGGGGCATCCAATTCAAACAATGCGAATAAGATACCAAAGAAGAAGAAGTTCAATGGATCTTGTTTCTACTGTGACAAGAAGGGTCACACAATCAAGGATTGTTGGAAGAAGATGGCGGATGAGAAGAATGGTTCTAGTAAGACTTCTTGGAGAGGGCCCGAGTTCGCCAAAAATGTCATAGATGAGCTTGAGTTATGGGTCGCAACTGAAGAAGTGTGTTCTTCAGTTGACACTCAAGTTGTCGACGACTCTTGGATTCTCGATAGTGGAGCATCCCGACATATGACCAGTAATCGTGACTGGTACAACTCTTGGACACCTCTACAAGAGCCCATCAATGTTGTGGTCGGGAACAATGCCCGATGTTCAGCCAAAGGAACCGGAACCGTCTCCCTCAAAGCAACGACTAGCAGGACAAAGAATCTCTCTCAAGTGTTGTACGTGCCAGATCTCAAGAAGAATCTATTGTCCATTTCTGCACTGACCAACAAGGGTCTTGATGTTCGATTCAAGAAGTTGGGTGCAAAAATAACAGATTCAGTTGGCAAGGTTGTAGGAATAGGGGTAAGGCACAACAATCTCTATGAGCTGAGTGCGTTCACAATTTCTACTGACCACAACACAAGTACTAACACAAAGCAATGTCATGAGAGATTTGGGCATCTCAATGTTGCTGTGTTGAAGGACATGAAGAAGTCAAATATGGTAGTTGGGTTGCCAACCCTATTTGACTTGAGTCATGTTTGTGATGCTTGTATGATGGGCAAGCATCAAAGATCAACCATTCCAAAAGAGAGTCAAAATCGGACAAAGACTCCTCTACAACTAATACACATCGACCTCTCTGGAAAAATGGCGACTCTTGCAATGGGTGGATCTCTCTACTATACGCTAGTAGTCGATGACTTCAGTAGAAAGATGTGGGTTTACTTCCTTCGGGAGAAGGCTGAAGCTTTTAAAATCTTCAAAAGATGGCATAAGTTTGTCGAGTGAGAGTCCGGAAAGTTAGTGAAGGAGTTATGCTCTAATCGAGGTGGAGAATTCTTATCAATAGAATTCTATGAGTATTGCAAAGAGCGTGGAATTAAGTGCCAACTTACAATTGCCTACACCCCAAAACAAAATGGCGTTGTCGAACATCAAAACCGAACAGTTGTCGAGATGGCTAGGTGTATGTTGAAGGCATAAGCGTTGCCCGACCCATTATGGGCTGAAGCAGTGAACACAGGAGTTTACATCCTCAATTGGAGCTACAAGAAGGCACTTCAAGGGAAAACACCCCAAGAAGCTTATTCAGGCAAGAAACCTTCAGTGTTGCACTTCAGAACCTTTGGGTGTACGTGCTACACACATGTTCCAGATGTGAGCAGAAAGAAGTTGGACGCTAAAAGCAAGAAGTGTATCTTTCTCGGATATAGTGAAGAGTCAAAGGCCTATTGACTCTACGATCCAGAGGCAAGAAAGATATTGACAAGCCGCGATGTGGTGTTCGATGAGGAACGACCACAACTAGTTGAGAACAATGATTCTCAAGTTATCTCATCAACCGAAGAAGTATTACCCCCAATCTCGACCCACTATCCAGAAAAGGAAGCTGAACCATCTGATGGTAATGGCTCACTAGTTCAGCCTATGCCAGTGCCACATGTAAAGAAAATACCTAAGTGGGCTCAACAACTCTTCAATGACCGCACACCTAAAGTTGAGTTTCCTGAAACTTCAATTGATGGATTACGAAGATAAAGAAGAATACAAGAGCAAGGGAGAACCTCTGACCACATTGTCAACATGGCTCTGATGGTGGACATCATAGGCTCAGTGAGTGAGCTGACCTCGGTGGAGGAAGCCATGGCCGGCCCGAAGTGGAAAGAGGCGATGATATGAGAGTACGATAACATCATGAAAAATGACACGTGGGAGTTGGTAGAGAGGCCAACAAAGAGGAAGGTGATAGGCACCAAGTGGGTCTGGAAAGTAAAGTATAAAGCTGATGGTTCTTTGGAGAAATTTAAGGCCAGGCTAGTAGCGCAAGGATACTCCCAAATTGAAGGGTTCAATGTACAAGAAACATTTGCCCCAATAGCTCGCATGACAATAATTCGAAGGGTCATAACGTTGGCTGCTTCAAGAGGATGGCCAATTTATCAAATGGATGTCAAATCGGCATTTCTGAATGGGCATCTCAAGGAGGAGGTATACGTGACACAACCACCAGGGTTTGAGATGCCGAATTCAGAAAACAAAGTTTGCAAGCTTAAGAAGGCATTGTATGGTCTAAAGCAAGCACCAAGAGCTTGGAACAAGAGGATAGACAGCTTCTTACAATCAATCGACTTTAAGCAATGTGCTTCGAATGCAAGTATGTATGTCAAAATGAAGGACAGGAAACATGTCATCATCATAATTTACATGGATGATCTAGTACTTACTGGTGACCATGAAGAGTGTATTGGCCAAACACAAGAGTGTTTGAAAATTGAGCTACTCTCATATGTAATAGAAGTTTTGTTTTCACATATCCATCTCTGTGGTTGTAACTCTATATACTATCTAATCGATTCTCAATATTTCTAACAAGTTATATATAGGTATTTCTAATATAAACAAGCATGTTTTTTGAATTTATGATACAATAACCATATTTCGATGTTTTATTGTTTTCAAACATTACAACTGAGAGTTTTAACCATGCTAAACTAAAAAAGTGCAAGACATTGTGTATATTGCATTGCTTCTATACACTTGCCTTGTACTAAATGTTTGACGTCTCTTTTAGAAGTTCCTCTCTAATCCTCATTTTGTTTTTCTAAAACATTGTTTTACACCTCTATTTCACCCACCACATTTTTTTTTCCCAAAAAAATTATTCTTCATTAGTAGAACTTCTGCATACATGACAAAATCATTAAGCTGAAATCATTACAATGGCTCTAGCCATGATGACCTATAACAAGTCACAAAGAAGAAGAGTGAAAGACTAAAAAGGATGACATTGGTCTATAAGACCACATATAAACCTTGAGAAGGCCTCCACTGTAGCACTAATAAGCAACACCGGGTCATTTGAAACAGGTAATATGTCGTATTCTCTTTTGGCATAGTTGGCCAGATGTAGAAAAGTACCCTATTTTAGCCCGATATCGAAAATATACGATGCATGCGTACCCCTTTTGCGACTTGATGGTTAAATATAGAACAAAAAAAACCTAGCAATTACTAAATTGTATATGTGTCCACATTCGTGTCAATTTGCATATCATGGAGCACAATTGAAGACTTGGTTCAATATAAAGTTCTAAAATTGGTATCCATATTCAAATTGTAGAGTAAAACTACATAAACCGTAATTATAAATATGTGGTTTTGGGTTTAGGAATAAAGTAGTACCCCACTTGTTGGACGGGTATATCGATAGTTTCATTGTATAATGTCATATAGTTCATGACAATGTAATTGGTAAGATTAACAACTACGTACGACATTCATTTATACTATGTGGAACCAGTAGACTTGAATCGTAGGTAACTAAAAACCTCTTATTATCAAAAACATTCGCCTTTTCATATACAGTCATGCTAACGGAAATGAGAAATTACAATATCATGTTAATATCTCAAACTGAAGAAGAGCATGGTGACCAATTATATGTAAATACAAACTACGGTTCCAATAATGATTAAAAAGGGAAATTATGAACAAGTGAATTTAATTAAACGATAAACAATTACAGATGTTCTCATATACAAATATAATATGAAGTGATGGTGAACATTATGCCTCAAAATCCTCAATTTTTACATTACGCCATCTACATCAATCTATAAGCAAATCAGGCAGAGCAGGCTCCTCTGGCACTGATTGTTTTAGACTGTTTTCATTCGTGTCATCTCCAAGCTCTCCCGAATCTGATGTATGGTCAAGCTGTGCTACATCTTCCAGGTCCACCAGCTCCCTTGCTTCTTCATCAATTGGTTCCATTGGTTCTCGTGAAGTCATCTGGAACATCTCTGTCTCGTTGATGTGTTTTGCTCCGGCTTCTTGATCCTGATCTGGACAGTCCCAGATTCCTGTGATCCTCATTTTGATGAAGTTAACTTGAGCAGGGTCCTTCTCCAATGCAACACAGTTTCTAAACATCTTCAATGCACAAGCTGTCGTTGTACCTAATGGTCGCATGAACACAAACAAGTATATATAAGAAGTAACGTCTTAAACTTGATCGACAGGATTGAAATTAAATATATATATTATACCTGTGCCAGAGAACAAGTCTAGGACCCAATCATCTGGATTCGAGAAGAGCTCTATGAGGCGGTCGATCAATCTTTGAGGTTTTTGATAAGGGTTCACCATACTTTTATCCCCTGACACATGTCTTAATTTTTTGGTTACAGCTGGGCACATGATGTAGTTAACCACGTTACGCTCATTGACATGTGCTCTAGCCTTCTTCTTTGTAATTGAATCATAGTAGCCCACACAAAAATGTTCGACCGCACTAACCATTCGATCGCCAGGGCTACGTGTAATATTTGTTTTGATCCTATAGAGAAAGAAAATCAAGTATTAGAGGTGTAAATGTGTACATATAATAAGAAGTACTGTAATGAGTAAAAGCGAACTATAACGCACCAATGCATGTGTTCAGTGGCATGACAACGGGACTTCAAAGCTGTTGTGACTGACAGTGATTGCCCCATGCTATGAAGTATGACTATCCTCCACAAGGGGGCCAATGTCAGTTCTGCGAAATCCTTTACCATTTTCTCGATCTGAGGGTACTTGAAAGGCACATCATCATATGTTGATCCCGCAATACGGAAACCATATGGTATGTCAGCTATTAGCAAAGTGTAGTGCCTTCTCGGTAACAGTTCGAGCATCCGAGATACTTCGCCATTGAAAACACTATAATGAAGCTGTTTGAAAGGATCGGACCTATGCAAAAAACTCTTTACAGTCTCCGAATCCTTGGGCAGTTCCATTTCCTTCCCTTTGGTCATTCTCTTCTCATATTTCGCACGTTCTAAGTGCGTGATGAAGGCCGCTGGAATACCGTCATTATTGTCGTTGTTCTTTTTCGATTTTGATGGTTTCTGCAAGTGTCATTGTTGTTAGCAGGGAACATTAGTTTCTAACATATCAACATTCAAAAGACACATACCCATTCTCTAAATACAATAAAATATTCCTCCAATGCCTTGTAGGAAGAAATTATCGGGCAGGCTTGTTCAACTTCTTCCCATGTCGGTAAACTCAGTTTTTGCATCATCAACTCCTGAATCTTCATGTATACCTTGTGATTGCACAATCAATATGAAATTAGAAATAAGATATTCAAAATAATTGAAGACTTTCATGAAAAGGTATACTATAAACATTTACTTTTGCAAGTCTGTTACCATCTCGTCCAAACTAAATTCCTTGGCGACCACTCGAGATAGCACGGATATTAACAATCTATCATCTTTGATACCTTGTAATGATCTCCAAGGTAAAAGTTTCATGTCCTCTGCTAACTCCTCGATTACCAAGTCGCTTTTTCCCTTGGTCTTTGATTTCATCTCAACTTGTGGATCAATTCTTCCCTTTTTTGATCTTTGCCCCTTGACTTCTTTCCGCTCCCACATAGAGAGTATTTTGTCTTGGAGATCCCACACCTCTCCGGTCCGAAAAGCTAGTTGAAACCAAGAATCATATTTTCGGAGACCTTCGGATTTGGTACTCTCATCCATTGCAATCCCTACTTCCAATAAACACTGGCGTCGCAATCCAGGCCACAATCTTGGACCAAAACGATTCAAGGCATCCAGGTATTCATGATGAAAAAATCTTATCCTCTCTATACATGACATCTTTTGCCTATAATCGTTGTCATTGTTATGGTCCCATGCGAGCAGCTTTGCCTCCTCGTGAGTTAGTCCTGCATATACCTTACATTCGGCGTACTTGAAGAACGGCGTGAGAGGATATTCTTTGACAAGCTGTCGTCGAGCTTCGGCCGAATGTGATCCTCCGATTACATAGTATGTGTAATCGTCTGCAGAGCTATACTTGAAATCTGCTACTGTTGGGCATTGTTCTTGATCAACCATTACCAAAAATGGCACCACAGTAGCGTGAGGATTGATTTTCATTTTGCTTTTCAGGTTTTGCACATGGACGGAGTGCGGCTCCCTAATTTCCAGGGGACGTCTTCCAGTCACGGGGTCAATGGGGGGCCTTTGGATAGAAGTAATGGGCAAATGAAATAGCTGGCCCTTGCGCACAAGTTTAGTCTTCACAATATTTTCTCTTATTTTATTTTGTTCTGACGTCAGGACACCAGAAGATAGTTGTCCGCCTGGAGCCACGACGTCGACTTGTTGGTCGTCTTCTTCTTCCACGAACTCTAATATTTCTTCTTCTTCTTCTTCGGGTCGTGGTCGTTTAGTATATTTCTTTTGAATAGGATTTGTCTTCCTAGACTTTTTCGGTGGAGTTTCGGCTTCACCGGTCATCATCTCTCCTGTCACGTACGGCCGAAGAGCTACCAACAAGTTATTTTTCGTTTGCAGGTCTTTACGCAAAGCCTTGGGATTGCAAGATTCGGGTACTAGGTTTCCCTCGTCAAGTCGCAATCGCCTGTTGCCAACTGAGCTTGAGACGTCGATTAAAATACTTGTAGAGTCAATGTCTTCGTACTCTAGCTTGGTTACATGCCCGTAATTAAATGTTTTTCCAAGCTGAAGTTTCCCTTCCCCGTCCGATTTTGCTGTTATCAATAACAACACCCCATCCTCCTCGACATAGGAGAGACACCATTCAAGTTCGGGGTAATCCTTATATTTCACCTCAACCGTTTTCTCCTCTTGCGTACTACCTTTGTTGATTTTGGTAGTAGCCACAGATGACTTGGATCCTCCTTCACCCGTTGAGTCAAATAAAATCTTTTTACTCGTGTCCTTGATGAAGGAGCCAGAATCTCGTTTTGTCAGAGATCGAATCTTCAATCTAAATGAAGGAACTTTTTGTCTGGGTTCACTGAAATTAAAAACGTTGGTGAAAACATAGAAACAACGTACAATTTTATCTAAATCACGCAAATTATCATCTAAATTACGTCAATTTTATGGTCCCATGCGATAGTTTTTTATCGCAAAAACAACATTTTTTTCAACCAAAATCCGATGCAGTGCATCGGATTTTCGCTGAAGGTCCTGCCTTTCAGAATTGCTTTCCAAGTTCGTTGTACAAAATAAAATAAAATTTCTATGTGTTGAGGAAAGGAATCTTTAGGAATCTTAAAAAATGTAAAGAATATTACTAACCTGACGATTTTCTTTCCCTTGTTCATGATTCGTGCCGGAGGTAGTGCTGTCGACGATGTGCTTCTGAGTGCTCGAAAATTGGCCTGTGCTCTGAGCTCGATGGATACTTTCACGTGATAATGAAAATGAAATTTCTAACCTCCTTATATAGAAGACTTTAGCATTCCTTTTAAAATAAAAAATAATTTTTAATTATTTGTTTTTTAGAAAAATGTCGGAAAATAATATAGTTAATTTAAGTGTTCGGGTAGTTATATAGTTAGGCTTTAGCATTCCTTAATTTTCTCAAAAGAAGGTTTTAGAATTCAGTTAGACTCCCTCAAATGTCTTCTTCTACAAGTAGAACATCTCTTTTTTCTATTGCCCCCTTTTCATTGTCAGACAACTCGTATTTCTCAATAGAAGAGTACGACCACAAAAAACATTCGCGGCTTAAACAGAAAAGTGTGGCTCCTAGTACTTCGAATTCTCTGTTTTCAATTGATGTTGTTGATGGCCCTCTTCATGCAAGCTTACAAGCGGACGATTCTTCGTCGATAGATAACAATAACATTACTAAACCTCTAGCATTTAAAAGAGTTCCTCGACAAGTTAGTGAAAAGAGATTTAATTTCTTATGTTTTGATCGTCAACTTCTATGCGACTTGAACAAATCGTGTTGTGCGAATCTCTGTCTATCAACTTATGGAAAGTCAAGGTTACGTGAAACACGACAAAAATACTTGTCGCTTAATGGGGAAGAGCAAGATACATTTCTTCTTTCGCATATGCAACTTAAATTGGATCACAAAGCAAGGCCTAATTCAACGCAAGTTGAATATTTCCTTGGACTAAATACCAAGTGTTGTCGAGCAGCTTTTAAAATCACTCATAGCATTGGAAATATGCGGCTGCAACGAGTTCAAGAGCGACTTCTGAAGGGCTCCTGGGTACAGTTCGATCAAAATGGTTCTGGATGTAAGGGTCAAATTGGGCAACAGGCAATTAGGTGGATGGAGGTATATTTTTCAAAACAGTGTGAAGTTATGCCAACGACAGGAAGACTTCATTTGTCAGATAACTTTACTCGAAGGGAAGTTTACCAATCGTACAAGGACGACATGTCTTCCAATGTTGAGCCTTACATACAGTACAT
>NW_028231170.1:0-16584 GCF_043228905.1 Azolla caroliniana | reverse complement strand
ATGACGATTGCCACTTGTAGCAGGTCCTCAGGTGGAAGGTTCTCCGGCACCTTGTTGTTACGGCCATGGATGACATTGAGGATAATCTCCATAGCCAGAGCATTATCCTCTGGGAGCAACAGATCAGCCGAGCCGGACTGATGAAACTGAGTTCCTTCCTTGAAGTCAGGTCGGAGCATTGCTCTGAAGACAGGGGAGGCGAGTTTGATGAAGGTTGAGTGCACTCTTAGCTTCTTGCTTGATGTGCCCACTGTAGAGACCAGCGGATCACCAAAACTGTGGAGTGGTTTCAAAACGGCCAGCCACTTCACACACTGAAGTGGGTATGGTGGGCATCCCGCATGATGACGCAAGTTTTACCCTGCACTAGCCTGGTCCTATCAGATCGCCATTCCAAGAAGCGGGGCTAAAGCAGAACCGTGTTTGATTACTTGAGAGCAAGGACGGAAAGCCTGGCTGGTCTCGTTGGGTCTGACATCTAAGACGGCAAGTAAGGGAGAGGCTAAAACAGCCTTAATCTAGTTTGCTTCATGTTAAGATCAAGAGCGGCGGCACTTCTTATTAGTCACGTTATGCATTAGCTTCCTGTAGGAGGCCCGGCACCTGATTGCAAGACTGCAGGTGTAAGGCTACCAGAGCTCAAGCATCAGTATAATGAGTATTGGTGACGAATCTTTCTCTTCCGCATGATGTAGCTGCTCCTTAGGCACGCTTGCTCTCATGGCGAATCGAATATGGACACGTCCTGCATCTCATGGGACCCCACGATGTTATTTGGGGGCTTGCTACAACTTTGCAAACGTAAAGTTGGTCATTTTGACCCGTGTTGCGGTGTTCCAGGTCTTCATCATATGCGATGCTGCCCTATTCTGATTCCTAGCTGCATTTCAACTCTTGATGTTGACTGTAGCCGAAATTAAGGAGGAGGCAAGATTTCTTGGTATGCAGTTCGACCACAGGCCGTCATATACTTTCCACATCTATCTAGTCTGGATATATTGGTTTTGAGTTTGAGAGACAAGCACATTTCAGTGATCCCCATTTTCGAACTATAAGAAACTGAGAACTCTCAAAAGCGACAGAAACCCTCTGGGGGATTGAATATGACCCTCCCCTAATGATACCTATCTTTACGTCTGTGTTGTGCACCAGATGCTGCCTAGCTTCGCTGAGCACAATGTCAGTCTCTGGTTGGCGCGGATATTCGCTCTAGTTTGCACGAAATGGTTACGAAAGTCGCTGCATTATCTTCCTGCGTCTCATTCCTTCTTTGTATGACGGTGACATATCACACATGGCACCTTACGACGCATGCAACACAAATGGGAGGTGCATGGGGCGGTGGAGTGAGAATGAAAAATATGTAGCTAAAGAGCCAATCATATAGAAGACCGAAAAGAGCTTTTCATGGCGATGAAGCCGCTACACTTTGACGTCGAATTTGCTCTCAATCCTATGATGTTCAAACGTCTTCTTTTCGATCCTAAGAATCCTCCATTGATGTTTGCCCCAAGCGCTATCATAGGCATCAAAACTCGGGCCACATCGCGCAAATCTACTTAGAGAGGCATTGAACTGGTGAGACTAGGTAATAGCGTTTTGAACGTAAGAATTCGGAAACGTGGGTTTCAGGACGGAGGCCGAAGCATCATGGCCTGATGACTCGGATTTTCCAGGACTAGCATGAAGATCATATTTTGTAGTATTTGTGATTAAGAAATCTCTTCTTTGTTTTACTCCAAGACTTATGCATTTTCTTCTTATGACGAACGACATAGTCACCTCGAGCGTATTCTTTTCCACAGAGATCACACTTGCCTCCAATGGGAGGATAGTCTGTTCGCATTGCCCATTTCCTGTGCATTTTCCAAACATGCCTCGCTTTCTCCTTTTGATCCTCCAATACCGATGGGCAACTTCCAGCTGGGCAACTTGTGTGGCGAAGAGCATGCTCGCTGCCGAAGTCAGTCAAAGTCACCGGCCGAAGGAAATCTATCTCTAATGTAGGACGTGACCTTGCCATTCAGCATGGCAGGCCACTCGCGAATAGAACCACATCAAGAAAACCTACGTACCGCATCTCGTCCAAGCTAGAGGCCGTGAACCAGCACTTGTTCCAATTGCACCGGAGCCGAGTTCTTTGCCTCGTGGTTCGAGCATGCCGAATAGCAGCTGGATAGCTGGTCTCTAGCGTTGGTTGGAGAAACCCCCAGTTCGGACGTATCTCAATCATCGTCTGCTCTGCTTTCTCACCATCGAGCACAGCCCTTTGATGAAGCAGTGGCAACTCACAGACAGCTCAAGCATGTCGGGAGGGTGATTGGAGTTCACGACCGGTCGGAGATGGTGCGGAGTGGTCTAAGAGCGCTGGATCGATCGTGGGGATGTCTCGCGAAATATAGTCCGCGACTATATCAGTGCGTTGCTGGAATGTGCTGCGAAAGAGAAGTCTGTTCGAAAGGGGGCTCGCCCTCGCGTGAAAGGAACCGTCATAGAGAAGCGGATTCTCTGATCCGGGGCGAAATGCTTCGCAATGTGGCCATGTCATCTGAGCGACTTGTAACTGCTCGCTGCCAAGGAGGTAGCCACGACAACTTGAAATTCGTCTACCTCTAGGTGAGGATCACGCATGAGACAAGCTGAGAAGAACTGATGATAAGTATATGGTAGGTACGAGAGATTCTGCCCAGATTATGTGTGTGCGACATGCACACGTGACACGTAGGTGGCCAGCTATCATGGGGCGTAAATCATTTCTTTCTTGGCAAGTGATTTGCTGCGACAGAGGCCTCATCTGGAACACATGATATTGAGCCAATCAAAGATGCCGGGCCTCCTACAGGAAGCTAGTGCATAACGTAACCAAATAAGGCGTGCTATTATTAGGCTTATCATAAAGCAGGCTAGACTTGAACGCGATTTTCACCTTTCCCGTTTGCAGGCACAGGAAATATTCACATGAGTCGCAATCCTTCGTATGTGGGAACTTGAGCAAGAGTGTCAAACTTGACACAAAAGCTCAGTTGTCTCATGGAGGCGTTCTCTACAGAAGAAGACATCAACATTATGCCGTCTCAAACATCTGATCAAGTGAGACCAGCTAGTCTCTCGGGTGTTGCTCTCAAGCGATTCGTCATCAACACGGTTCTGCTTCATCTGATCGACCCTGTCCGTGGTGAACCAACCACTCACAGCCTCGACAGGCATCCACATGACGACACCTGGAGGCACGAACAGCTCCAGAAAAAGTTTCTTGACTCTTTCGCCTTGATATCTTCAACATCAAGAATCGGCGGTGAGACGGCCTCAGCCGTCTGTCTGGAACAGGGTCAGCCAGGCGGGGCTGTCATGCGACTTGCGCGGAATGTCGGAGTCCCCAACGAGCTTGTGCGACAGCTAGATCAGGTCCTTGACGAACTGACCGCGGCATCTTTGAGAGGCATTGTCACACATGGGGTGATCATCCAATAATGAAGGTCGAAGCTTACTTAAACTCGCTGTTCCCATAGAAATTACTCCGAAACGCCTAGAGCCTCAGCTATTGCGAAGAGTGACAGCTCTTTGTTCCGACAGAATCTGGTCTCTTTTAGAGGGACTCCGTCATCCAGATGTGTATGGCGCTATCGTTGATGCTGTTCGCAGGATGGAAAGAGATGAACCAGGCTTCGAAGACGCGGGGGCAGCCAACTTCAGGCAATGGGTGCGTAATCTCCCTTTATTAGCATCTATTGATCCGCAATCAGACCCTTCTGAGCTCGTATCCCATATCAAATGGGCATCAGAAGCTAGGTGGGCCTACTCTGAACAACTCGAAACCTTTCTCGGACCAGAACAGGAGCTTCCCTGTTGGGTGAAGAACATATACAAGCTTGGCCGGTACTATGTAGCAACAAAGGCCATGATCAAGCTGGCTGTCAAGCAGCCTCATCTATTCGCTAGCATCCGAATTGAAGCAGTTCAGGCTCCCCAGCAAGAAAAGTTCTCGCTCGGAGACGAGAAAACACCTCTCTTGACGGCGTTGAAAAGAATCACGACGGGGAACACGGACAAAATTCTGGAACAGCTGGGCCAAACATGGCTGACCGATGACCCTGAATCTCGACTCCGTAAAGCATGTCGTCTGAAACTTACGGTGCACGCCGAGATGCAGCTCCTCAGCTTGTATGACCACAAGCCCGAGCTCACACCCCGCCCGCTTTATATAGGGACCAGCAAGAAGGCATGTTACCTCTGCCACGAGTTCATATCCCGCCATCCGCTCGCCATCAGCGTCTCCGCTACCCATCAGAAGATATATCCGACTTGGATGCTCGCCCCCTGCTCTTCCACGGTGCGAAAGAAGCACAAGGTCATGCTTTGGGAGTTTAGTCGACATCTTGAGAATACTACTGCACGTGACCTTGAAACAAGACTCGGGCTTCCTCGGCGACCAACGAATTTGGATTCCACGTTTGGACCCTCGTTGACAACAACTGGGAGCCTTTCAACGGAGTATTTAGCCCTAGAATTATCACTGAACAATTCACCGGCAAGCAGTGAAGATACGTCACATTTGTCGAAGTAAAGACTGCAGGGTCGTTTTCGGGGCATAATGCAGCGGCAGGTATAGGATGGCATGTTAGACTGGCCGCCGGATCGTCGTGTCCGCTAAAAGTCGCAAAGTTTAATGTCACTCTTAACTTAGCAACGATAATACAGAACCCTCGCGAAGTATGCACAGCTTTATTAACGTGGGCTATACGTGATGTACACTCAACTAGTGGCGAATTGCAGAGCACCAAGCACGGCGGAGACCGAGATCTACAGAAAGTCTGGCGTACAATAAGTCACCCGCCTTAAAGTAAGATCAGACAAAGGGACTCTGCCATTACAGCGAGGTGTTGAGATATTAGGTATTAACTTAAGGGTAACAGAGGAGAGAATTACGTATCCGCATTTTCTAATCCTAAAGGACGTCGTGACATCAAGCATTAATTTAAGGGCGAACTTAGGGGGGGGGGGGGTGGCACTTTGACCAGGGTATGAAAGCGATTTGAGCGCACCCCTCTAAAGTACCTTACCACAGAGGTGGGTACGTAGCTGCTAGAAGATCCACCTACCTGTGATAACGGCCGTTTTAAACGGTAATATTGAGCTCAAGGCCACCCGTAATTGGAGTATCTAGATGCGGGACTTGGAGGCACATGCCTCCAGAACTGGGGTGTTACGAGCTTGTGACAAGATTACTACGAAAGATTGTGTCACTTGGCGAGCCCGTTTTCGGGTGCTGTAGTGGGTCGCAGAAGGTCACCGATAATCTGGATCATACGGTATGAGATAAGATTGACTCAGATATGCACGCGTCCTTGCTGGAGGATACCGACCGAAGCGGGATTACACCCTCAACGAATACCCACGGAGAACCCTGCGACGAGCTTACCTTCACTTCCTAGAAGAGAACGTAATATTTAATATATATTCACTAAGTAATGTTTAGGATACAATAGGCAGTAAGTGCACTAAATGCGTTTCAATATCTACTAATTAGGACGCTGGGAGGAGTTCTCCTAAGATACTAGTAAGGGCACGGACTATCGGGCTAAGCTCCTAGGTAGGTTGTTTAGACCTTAGGTTCGTTAGGAGCTGCTTGTGACAGTTGTGATAACACCTAGGAAAACTATATAAGTATTAACGCAGTGTTAAATTGTACGCACGTAATTTTAGAATATTAATACAAGGTTCAAGTATACGCTTTAGCTATTATTCTAGTCTATAAGTAAAAACTAGCGTATTTAAGAAGAATTATAATATACTAGTGTGAGGAACTAACAACCACCCCCTACAGATCAATTGTCGATATTCGTCTTGTCCTTAAAAGGTAAGGATTCCTTTCTGAAAAGGGAGTAAACTGTTGTGAGGCCAAATAACAGCCACCCATTGGTCCTGGGGCTGTCAGACAACGCTCATTCACTTGAACAGGGGTTACAGGTTATATATTCCATAGTTTGATACGTCCATCTTAGACAAAAAAAAAACACGCTCTCCTTCAACACTCTCGTCCACCCCAACTGTGACCACTACAGATATTGCGACGAAGGCGTTAGACACATCAAAATTACTTTGCTATTACTTTTATTACTTGATCAAGTGAATACTCTATTACTTTGCCTCCCACTATTACTTTTACAACTTACACTCACCATATACAACCTGAACCCATTCGACGGGTTCACTCTCTTTTCAAGGGAAATCCTCACCCTTGGAGGACAAGACGAATATCGACAATTGGTCTGTAGGGGGTGTTGTTGGTTCCTCACACTGTTATAACCGATCTTACCGTGGTAAGTGTTATAGGTTTCTAATCTTGTAAGTTAGGCAATAACTTAGTATTATAGCCATAGGTAATTGTTTAAACAGTGCGACAATTAATTGAAGATAGTTATAAAGACGTATTAGTCTTATTTATTAAGAGTAATAAATAGTTAAAGGTACTTAAGGTAAATGCTTAGATTAAACACTAAAGAACTAAGTTCTTAATGTTAGTAGTAGTAACTATTCCTTATATACTTATCATCCCTCCATACTAAGTGTTGAATCACAGTTGGGGTGAGAGTGATCTCGTCCTTGGATCGCGCTGGATCACCGAGTGATCTAGGGTGATCCCTCCGAGGATCACGCCTTGGCGCGGAGTGATCCAAGTCACGTGACTTGGATCTCCGTCTGACGCAACCCTTCCGGGGTAATGGTGTTGGACCATTACCTCATACCTCCATTGCTTACGTGGTAACCGCTTCGGCCCATCTTGGTGACCTGCATCAGCGTTGGTTCGTAACAGCATGAAGAGTAGCAATATAGCCACCTAAAGGCCCCCTTTGTTGTTGTTTAGCGGTTCATACTGCACTAACGTAGTTATTTAATTTCTATTTTCAGCCCTTTGTTCTTCTACTGCTTTTGCTTAAGTAGAAAGGTAGTAGCATTCCCTTTCTTAAGCAACCTAAGTAGTTACGCATCGTGCGATTTTAATTAAAGGCGCCCTCCTCCCTATGCGCAAACACTACGTTTTGCTTAATATCCCTTTTAGCGCACCGCTACTAGTACGTTCTACTTAAACCAGTCAAACCTTATCAAAATTTAGCATTGAAATGCCTCTAAAAACTATCCTTGAAGCTTAACGCAAGCTACCCAACGCTCGCAATGCTATTACAGCTCTAGTTAATGTTAACAACTTTACAAAGAACAACTGGATTAGTAAGGGCAGAATAGGTGGGTTTAGCCTAGAACCTAGCTTAGCTGTGTACAACAAGCTAGGTCTCCCTCCTTTCTTTTTATTAGGCACCCACGCATGATGATAAAGAGTAGCCCAACAGATATCTATGTCGGCTCCCGCCACTTTTGCTGTTGGCTTGCTTCATTGCGCCACCACTCCTCCACCATGCCGTTAATTCTCGGCAGACACTCGGCAGAAAGTTTTGACACTTTGAGAAGATCAAATATATAATATGATAGTCCTCTTGTGTATTGCATCCCTGGACGAAGGTTGTAGAAGTGAGAGGCGTTTCCTCGTCCGTGCTGGACGTCTTGCGTAGGTAGTCGTCGACCTCAGCATATGATCTAGGAAAGTCAGATTCGAGAGGTGGAGACGGTTCTACCTCTAGCTCAGGCTTAGATTGTGGGTGGTTCCACAGGCATTGTGCACCAGCTTCGCCCCAACGATCCCCTCATCGACACTAAGCAGTGCAAGCGCGGTGTTAAGCTCGTGCACGAGCTCGGCACACTCTGTAGGTTAATCAAGCTTTCAGGCAGTGAGTTATGTGTTATAGCTGGGGAGGGATAAGGCTGACCCGGCTGGTGCCTTAAGGCATCCGGAGTCTCCTCGAAATGAGGGGAAGTTTACCCACACCTCGCAGCAGAGGCAGCGATTAATGTTTTACCGTGAGCAGCTGGAGACGGGAGCCGTCTGTGGCGGGGCCGCCTATCCTTCAGCAAGGTACGCGGAGTAAAAGCTTCCTGATGCAGCGCTCAAGTGCGTCTGAGACGGCGAAGCAGCAACATTTCAAGTACCGCCTACGCGGGCTATTCCCTGTGACATGCATGCTCCTAAACAAGAAGATGCCTCACGATTTTGAGAAAGCATTCCAGGGCTTTGGCAACGGGTGCTGGCCAAGCTCCAGCCGTAACGTCATCACGGTTTCGGTGTTTCAGCGCCGACAGGGTAGCCTGCACCAATTATATACCGTAGGGTGAGACACAAGCCTCCGACACATCATGTGACTCACCCATAGACAACCACTCAAAAGGCGGGATTGGCTTCTCCATCCTTGACACGACGTAGGACACTGATATTCAGGCTCGGAAACACGGGTATTCAAAGTCCGAGATAGCGGTTATCATACTTCCATCCCGTTCGCTGCTCACGGAAGACGGCCAGCAACGTGAGTGCAACGTGAGCATGGCGCTGGACAGTCCTCCATCTCTCTAGCCGCTGGGAAGGGCAAGAAGTGTGGCCCTGGTGCACAAACCTTCACTGAGCAGGAGTCCAGTTTTGGACCACTCTGCGCTATGATGAGTCATGATCTGGGGGCAATGGCCTGACTTACCTCGCCCACAGATGTGGCCTTGGGCTCAGAAGAAAGCACAAAGCCTAACATCGATTGCAATCATCAAGGCAATCGCGAAAGTCGCCACCAATTTCACCAGCGTCCCATGCTCTATCTGGTTGGGTCCAAAGCGCATTGGTACGGCCGCACCAATGACCTGGATATCATAGATCACGGCATATCATGGCAGTCACGATGTCTGCGACCTTTGAAGAATGGCTTCAAGCGCAGGTCATCCTAGAATCCCAGTGTATTGATCGAGGAGGCTGCGAATGTTCTAATCGAACTTGAGGGCTCATAGCTGGGGACCCTCGGCTGCACTCAACCTTTGTTAGGGCACCTTGGAGACCCTAGATGATCCCAGTTGGCCGACAATGACTACCCTCTCAAGCCTCTGATCCGTGCATTTCCCCCATGGACCTCTCGTTTGTGCCTCAACAACCCATCCTTGCGAGAGTACACTCTTGCACACTCATCACATTGTCCTTCCATAGGAGGGTAACCACTTTCCTTGGCCCATTTCCTGTGATCAACCCATACATGTCGGTCAATCTCCTTCTGGTCATTTTCTGCAGCCCAAGGACAGCTGGATTTGGGACACCGGCGGTGAGATGCTGCATGAACTCTGGGTACTCGTGTTAAACATCATCATGACCTTAAGCATTGGCGACATGGACTGGACTGGGCTGGGTTGGGCGTACCTCATATCAGTGCCATCAGCTGCGACATAGCTACAGTACTTCCACGTACACTTCAGGCGCGCCCTTGAGCTGCTTCCAGCTGATGGAAGCTCGTCATAGTCCGTGGCGGCTCTCATCGCATATTGAGATGGCCAAGTTGTTTGGGAGGTAGATCGCCCATCGGCATATCGGTCGATTGACTCTCGCCGAGGGGGTTCAAGCAGATTAGCACCTCAATTGTACTGGTTTGCTTCACTACTCTCAAGTGGCCAAGTTTGATCCGTTTGTATCGTGAGCAAAGCGGGATCAATTGTCGCAGGCGTGGCCGTGCCCTGAGCCGACGAGGCCGTTGGCGTCCATTGGTATGTTCCGAAAGGGTCCATCGCTGAATAACAAATCGCCGACACCCAAGGTTATCAGAGATGATGCAGGGAATGGAAGAGCATTAACTGGTCGTGGCCAGCTTGCGCTTCGGTAATGTGTTGCTTGGCAAGCGCAAATGCAAACTGTTACGAAGCGGCGTATAATTACAGAAGAGTGTGAATATTAGCAATTGGACTGTTGTCAAAAGAAAGAGCTCGAGAAATCAGAGACTCACAGAGGACGTCTCAATACTTATACATACCATTTCTTACTCAATTGGCCCGCGCACCATCCCTATGAACTGTTGGCTGCCTGGTGAGGCTGACTGATGAAGCTGAACCCAACCAACAGCGTGGCGCCTTGGCCCAATCAGATGTGTACGGCCACCCATGCATTCGAACATGATCGAAAGCCTTGGGCGCGTACCGTCGGTTAAGCGTTGGACTCAAAGTACCATTATCATGTGCAGTGTTGAAATGCAGGCAGCACCTGTCGTCAACTTTGTCAATCAATCGTGTCGCGGTCGGATCGGATATAAGGTCATACGCAAATGGCTATCACCAAGGACCCAATCGAGAGGCCCTACACCGCCATGGTCAAGAAGTTCGTAATCAACTCGGCACTTCTCATGAAGATTAACCCATCGCGTGGTGAACCTACCAGAGGCCAGTTCAATGATGGCCTTGGTCTCGGCCCTGACCTCGAGCTCGACTCTCTTGGTGTCGGTGAACTTCGGCGCAAGTTCCTCGACTCGTTTGCTCTCATCTGCTCGACATCAAAAAAGGGTGCCGAGACGGCCTCGGCAGTCTGCCTGGAGCAAGCGCAGGCCGGCTCATCGTCGATTCTCCGAGTGGCTCGAAACCACGGCTTATCATCTCGAGATCTGTCCGGGCTTAAGAATGTGCTCGGAGAACTTCAGGCTGTACTTCAAACAGGTGAGTCAAAGACGCTCACAGCGATGCCAAAATCAGGGAAACCTGCCCGTGACACTGAGGCCGTTATACTCGACATCATTGTCGACCTAGACAAAGCTCGCATCATGTCGCTTGTCGAGAAAGCCAGACAACGAGGCATCGGAAGATCAGTAGAACAAGCATTGCTTACGATTCACAGAACTAAGCGGACAACTGGACCGTCTTCGAACGCAGAATTCAATCGCTGGCTGGAGGCCTCACCTTTCAATCCAGCGCAAATGCCCAAGTCGGGTGCCCTTCGAATCAAGGGCTTTGTTGAGTGGTCGACACAGGCCAGGTGGACCTATACAACGCAAATGCGGAGTCTTTTCAACTTCGTCGAGTCCAACCCTCCACCCTGGCTCGAAGACATTCACAAGATTGCCCGATACTACTCGTCCGTCAAGTCTATGGTCAAGTTTGCCATGAAAGAACCCAGGGTCTTCGCCAACATCCAGATCCAGGTGATCGAGGCCTCTGAGCAGGTATCCTTCTCGGTTCCGAAGCGAAAGCATCTGCTGAGGGACCAGGTGAAAAGTCTCACAGGTCAAGATGGAGCGAGGATCATGGCCGATTTGTCTCAACTCTGGGAGACTGAAACTCCCGAGTCCAAGTTCGCAAAGGCGTGCCCGTCCGAGCTGACCTTGCATGCGGAGATGCAGCTCCTCCGGTTCTATGACTCCAATCCCAGATGTACCCCGAATCCACGCTTCATGGGTACTAGCAAGAAAGCCTGCTTCTTCTGCTACGAGTATATGAAACAGCATCATCTCAGGTTCCGAGTCTCTGCCTGCCATCAGAAAGTGTATTCGACCTGGCTGCCCCCAAAGGCCAGCACACAAAAGGACATATGGAAGTTCCATGATCTGGTCAAGCAGCTCGCTGCAGCTGAACTCAAGACCAATTTGAAAGGACCAAGACGTCCATGGGCGAGGGATTCAACCGCTGGGCCTACACTTACGGCTACTGCCACGGCTCCAATGGGTTACTGAACATAGAAGATGGCCAAATGTTACTTATTGTTCTCACGAGCCAAGGCTAGAAGTGAACTCTACCAATGTAGGCTGTATTTCCGAGTATGTACTGCATAAAATGAACGGATTTCATGTCGCAGGCCGCAAAGCGATGTAATTAGCAGTGAACGAATAGACATCTAGAGCATCTTTGCTAACCGCTGCTGTTGGGTTAACGTGCTGAAAGAGGCTGAAACGGGCTGAGTTGACCGCGGCCGCACGCGCTGATCACCCCCTCTCCCCCAATGAACTGACCGAATACTATCTGTCCTCCGTGTAAAAACAGCCTCGCCTGTGACTCACACTGTATCACCGCCTCACCTGATCAATCTGCATGCTCGAGACGCTGCCAAGCAAGAGTGTATTGCTGCCTGAGTATGCGGGTGGCCGCCGTCATGGGCGGCTCGAGAGCCTCGGCGGTTCGCCTGCTGCGGGTGGCCTCCCACATATGAAGCCTGAGACGATGACTTAAGAGTCCATCGTCGACGGCAATATCATCTCGAGTCTCATGCAATTGATCACATTCTCACAGTCTTCCACAAAAACACTTTCTTCAATTGAACTTCCAGACCCATTGCAATCCAACATGAACGCCAACGACATTCTGTCTAATGATCACCGAGACCTTCTGGATGTTGTTGACAGGCTGCGGGCACAGGGACTCAGTCACTATGTAGATCTACCGGAGATCATCGTGACTGGCGATCAAAAGGCAGGCAAGAGCTCCGTTCTCGAGGCCATCTCGGGCATCAAATTCCCAGCTAAGGACACCCTCTGCACTCGCTTCGCTACCGAGCTGGTGCTTCGACGCGGGCCTAGGAAGAGTCCCCGAGTTTCCATCACTCCTGGAGAAGGTCGTTATGATAACGATCGAGAGACTGTCGAGGCCTGGGAGCCCAGCGCCAGCATTGAAAGGGATGGGCTCGAGGCTGTGACGGCAGAGGCAGAGCGACTCATGGCGGACCCATTCCCGAGGCGGTTCTACGATGATATACTTCGCATCGAGTTGACCGGGCCTGACCAGCCTCACTTGACCATGATCGACTTGCCAGGGCTCTTCCGGGCCGGCAACAAAGATCAGTCTGATGCCGACGCCAAGGTCGTGCACGACATGGTCGAACGGTACATGATGCGCCCCCGGTGTATAATCCTGACGGTCGTCTCGGCCAAGTACGACTTTGTTCTTCAGAGCGTAACCGCAATGGCACAGAAAGCCGATCCAGGAAGAATCCGCACCCTGGGGCTCATCACGAAGCCGGACACTCTAGATGTGGGCTCCGACTCCGAGGGCAAATGGCTGCGCACTGCTCAGAATGAGGACTTGGAGCTTCATCTCGGCTGGCACATCCTGAGAAACAGAAGCTATGAAGAGAGGAACGTGTCTTCTGCTGAGCGCGATGCAAATGAAGAAGACTTCTTTTCCAAAGGAATCTGGACGTCTCTTGATCGTGCCGATGTCGGGGTATCGAGCCTCAAGACCAAGCTCAGCTCTGCGCTCAAGGACCAGATCTCATACCAGCTGCCGAGCGTGGTCAATGATGTTGAGACCGGTATCCGCGACTGCCTGGAGAAACTGGAGCGTCTTGGGCCCGTGCGAAACACTCGCGAGGAGCAGGCCCGATATCTCGCTGGTGTGAGTGAGGTGTTCACCTCCCTGATGGGACAATCTGTTAATGGGACTTATACGGATCCGTTCTTCGGCAACCGAACCGGTCACGGGTTTTCGGGGAGGTTGAGAGCAAGGATCCAGGACCATCTTCTCGAGTTCAGCAAGGAGATGCGACGCAATGGACAGACGCAGCATATCGTCGACTCCGATGACGAGGATACCGAAGCTGAAGAGGAAGATGAGGTCAGCCAGGTTCCTCGCATATCGCGTTCTGAGTACCTCAAGGACGTGACTCGCAGGCTGAGGTTGAGCAGAGGCTGTGAGCTTCCCGGCCTGTTCAACCCGCTCATTATTGGTGATCTTTTTATAGAGCAGTGCGAGCACTGGCAAGAGATTGTGGCCAGACTGGCAGACAACATTATAGCCTCTGCTCAACAAACGATGCGCCTCTTGGTCGATCACATCGTTGCCAAAGACGTGGCCGAAGAGATTTTCGGACTTGTTTCTGGCAAGACTGAGACTCTGAGGGTCAATATGGTCAACAAGATTCAGGAGCTATTACCCTCAGACGCACAGCATCCGATTACCTACAGCCGCCAGCTCACCGAGATCGTTCAGAGAGTTCACAACAAGCGCCATAAGCGTGCCCTCGAGAAGGAAATCAACGCCACATTCGCAACTGACCTGCAGGACCCTGAAGCAAAGATCCGCTGCAATCCTCGCGACCTGCTCAAGCTTTCGGTCTTCGCTTCGCCATTTAGCATGGAGCATTATGGCAGCGCACTTGCAACATATTACATGGAGGCATACTACGAGGTAGGTCCTGCCTCTCGAAGCTCATGTGAATCTGTTCTGGTCGCTAACGGTGTGTCGTGATAACACTAGATCACCCTCAACAGGTTCGTCGACGACGTGAGCAACCTTGCCGTTGAGGGCTGCTTGGTCAGTAAACTGGACGGTCTCTTTAAGACCCGCGATATACTGGAGATGAGTCCGGAGGACATCTCTCGCCTATCCAGCGAATCCCCAGACGCATCCTCGGAAAGGGAGCGCCTGCTTCAGAAACGTGACGTCCTCGAGAAGGGTCTGCCTGCTCTGAAAGGGTTCCAGAACCGGCGCAATGCCTTCGCGCCTATTCAAGGAGACAGTCAGTCCGAGCAGTCCGCGGAGGAGGAATGGACTGGTGGCTCCGGCACGTCAACAAGCCCGCAAAATCTATCGTCTGATGTGGAAAAAGCTGGAATGTCCTAAAATGCTTCTTAGCAAGGCCGGAGTCTGAGCCTTCACCTCCGCCCCCCGGTCCGCAAGTAATGTCTGCTGATCCTGACCAGGCGGAGGCTGAAGAGCTGGCCCAGTCTTTCACGAGTCGAAAGAAGAAACCTCAATGGAGGTGATGTAACTATGTTTTCATACGGCGGCGGCGGAATGTTTGTCCAGCCCTGATGAGTCGTGGCTGTTGAATCCCGTCTCAATTATACAATGTATATCAAAAGTCGTATAGTCTTCAGACATCTGACACCCGTCGTATTGGTGAAGACGTGATCACGCGAGGTCGCGACTCATAGACGCACTGCAATCCGCGCTGGTCGCATCTGCGGCACCTTGGCAACTTCTTTGTGCATTGCCTCTTGGAGGTTTTTGCAAGAAAAAGAGGCTTTGAGATGCCTCGCATTCATGTCTATGGAGCTTCGGGGCGTGGCACTGCGCTGCATGGTATCTTCCCTTTTATCGCCAACAAAAAGGTGAGAGTGTCAGACGAGCATCTACGCCTTCTGTCCGTCGATTTGTGTAACGGGTGAGGTTGGAGAGCTATAAGGAGGCTTACGTGATGTGAGCGTGCATCTGTGAATAGGCTCCTAGGGTTCTACTAGGCTGCAAATATAGTTAACAATAATTAAGTAAAAAGGCTTAAGATTGTTAAGAGTTAGTCTTAGAATACAACCACTTTTTACTGTCTTACCTAACTATCCTATTACTTACAATTTTAACTCTTTTACTTAATAGTTACTTAAAGTAAAGAGTAAAAAAAAATGCAAATACGCGCATAAAGCAGCTAGTTTGCTAATATAGATAAGCTATAAAGCTACTTACTTAATACTTAAGGAGTTAATAAAGCTTTTATAAGTTCTAATTCATTACTTTTTAAAATGTAAAATAAAATAGTGGATTTATTATAAGAGTCTATAGTAACTTAAGCGTGTATTTAATAGCTTTAAGCCTTTTAGAACTTAAGAGCTTAAGAAAAAGCTTTATTAAAAGGTTTTTAAGTGTATAGCACTTTTTATTAGCTTTTATATAAATTAAATAAAAGTAGTAGTAATAAAAAAAAGGTTTGAATTAAGAACTTTATAAAGTTATTAATATTGTGAGGAACCAACAACACCCCCTACAGACCAATTGTCGATATTCGTCTTGTCCTCCAAGGGTGAGGATTTCCCTTGAAAAGAGAGTGAACCCGTCGAATGGGTTTAGGTTGTATATAGTGAGTGTAAGTTGTAAAAGTAATAGTGGGAGGCAAAGTAATAGAGTATTCACTTGATTTTTTGATGTGTCTGACGCCTTCGTCGCAATATCTGTAGTGGTCACAGTTGGGGTGGACGAGAGTGTTGAAGGAGAGCGTGTTTTTTTTTTGTCTAAGATGGACGTATCAAACTATGAAATATATAACCTGTAACCCCTGTTCAAGTGAATGAGCGTTGTCTGACAGCCCTAGGACCAATAGGTGGCTGTTATTTGGCCTCACAATAGTAGGCTTACGTTTCTTTACTTGGTTCTTTTAGTAAAAAGATGCGTAAAGATTCTACTACTAATTACGTTTAACGTAAAGTAGCTAGCCTTATCTTTACTTATAGTAATAATATTAAATTAATACTATAAATATTTAGCAATAAGCCCTAAGAAAACCTGATGTTTCAGCAAAGGCATGCGAACATAAAGAAGTCTGCGACTAGGGTCGTAGTTGTGACAGTGCAGTTTGCGATTAATTAACTTAGAGACTTGATAGTAAGTCGCTAAGTCAATTTTGATCTTACCTAACAGCTAGCAGCTTGTCTAACGATCGACTGCGTTAAGTATCTCCTAAACCTCTATCTCGTCTTGCCTTCGTCGCTATTCGTTAGAGGCAGGAGGCGTTAATAGCCGATGATAATGTTGAGGTGGCGCAACCCGGACCGTAGCGAGATCGCAGTCGCTCTAAGGGCTATGAGGCAAAAGACTTATTAAGCTTGAAGCTATTTTGCGCGAAAAGACTCGGTTATGGCATGTCGCACAAGTCTGCAGCAAGCCGATGTCGTGGTAACTGACGAGACAGGACACGACGAGATCCACCTCGCTGAATGTGGGCCATCGATGGACACGTGATATCGACGTAAATGCAGGTAGGGTTAGGGT
>NW_028231169.1:0-16594 GCF_043228905.1 Azolla caroliniana | reverse complement strand
AAGAGCGATAGACAGAGCATTCAAGGCGGGGGAATGGGCGGCTTCTTCGACCTGATGCCGTTGCCGGAGCGCCCAACGAGCTTCCTCGATCGCCATAGCCATCGCCTCTGCTCTGGACGCCATAGCTATGAGCAGAAGGAAGAAAGCCACAGACAGACAGACACACACGGGAAAAAAATTTAGAACAAACGGAGAAGCAGAAGAATATGGAAGAGGAGGCCTTCACTAATATTAGCAGAATTTACAGAATTAGGCTTCTCTTCTTCTCTTCCCTTTTGGTGAAAGAAAGACTACATAGTTTTTTTTACATTGATTTTTTTAGTTAAGGCTACTTGTATAGGTTTTTTTACATTGGTTTTTAGTTAAGGCTGTGCTAAACAAGTGTTTGTTCTATGTATGGATATATACACACAGATTCTAGTTGTTATCCACTCGTTTTTTGAGTTATTGGCGTACAAGATTCGGTGACAACACAACCCATATAACTTGGATCTTGCACCAGTTCATAATAGATATCCACATTCTCCATGCATGTTGGCAATCAGAAGAATATGTGTACATGAATGGAACTATTGTGTTGCATGCATTTGATTCTATGGCAAAATAGATTTAAAATGGGCCTTAATAACCCCATCCATCACTTGACACCTCCTTGATATTATGGATTGAACGAATGTTGAGTAATATAACAAGAGATTGAGGTAAGAATTTGATCGAGGGTGCTTGACCACCCCAAATGCCGAAGGATATGAGAGGAGCATAAAATATAATAAGTGTCCCATACACCAAATACTACCTTATGTTATATATTGGTGAGTAATGGATTGAAAGAAGATAGCATTGCCTCACCAATAGAGTCTCGACAACATCTGAAGATGTCATTATGAAGGGCTTAAGGTTATGCCTATAACGTACTCCCCATCTCCAAAACATTGCATTCTCGCAATTATGAATTGAAATGAAGGAAGTTAGATTTAAGAACGCGTTCTATCTCCTAGTGGCATGGCGCATGAATGTTTAAGGGGTTCAAGCTATGTTATACTCTATTAGAGTAGTTTTCAATCGCTCTCATGTTCTTTGCCCTGCAAACTATGACCTCGTGAACTATCGTTCTCATCTCACTAATACAACCTTGATCAATAAGTTAACCTAAGCCTTCACGAATGCCTATATGTTAAGTACATACACACATGAAAGTAAACCATTCATACTAACACTAACCACAACTTGATTATTTATGAAAATCACTTGACACGTACAAAAAGAGTAGCGATTAGGTTTGGCTAATTAGCATTTAACCCTGATTTCCTTGATATTCAATGAATTATAGGTGTAAAGGTCTAGAGAAAGCTATAACTTAGATTAAAGAGGAGAACAAGATATAAGAATCAAGAAAAAGATAAAGAGTTGCAACTTTTATAGTTCTTTTACTAAAGGTTTGTCCCTTTTCACATGGGGGTGTTTGGCAAAACTCTAGAACAAGGTTTATGTTATTCCACCTTTTTCATAGTCTCATGTTTATTCTTCAATATCATTGGAAATGTCAGTGTCTTTGTGAGTCATGTTACGTACAACATGGGCTTAATAGTTTAGGTCTCAAATGTTTAGTTCAAGCGTAAATAAACTTCTCTAGCAAATGAGGTTCACTACATAAATCCTCATAAATTACTAAATATTGTATGGTTATTATACTTTTTTTAGAACTAATGCAAGATATAAAAAAATGGTTTTGAAGATTACATGCAACCCATTTGTTTCATTATGGATTAATAGATTCCGTTGTGCTTGCAATGCCAATGATGGGAAAAACGTGGAGGCTTATGCTTCTTCATACATTATTTCAGAAATGTTGTAGCGTAACTACAAAAATCATATTCTTCGCTGGGGGAGCCCACATATATTGCTACACATTCGAGTCCATTGCATTGTCCTCAATGTGAGCCATTGCTTCCATTACGATTTACTTCATATTCGAGCATCGCACTTTGATAACAATGCTCTGCACATTTTGATCACAATTTCAACAATGCTTTCTTTCCATACAAAAATTTTCTATTGCAATCATAGCATGAACTCTCTCTCTCTGGTTGGTTCATTAATGGCAAAACTATTTGGATGTATAATGGAATCAAAGATAAGTGCATGGTCTGAAAAAAATGACAAGAAAGCTCATGGATAATTTGGCTTTCGAAAACACCATAGCATCACCAATCCCCAATACCTCAAACATAGGAAAACGATCTCCATCTCTGATTTTAGGTCAACCGGTGTAAATTGTGCAAACACCCACTGTCTAGGCGTCAAGTAACACTGTGATAAAACTTGCCAAATTTAAGAAAAGTAACTCCAAATTTGATAAGCAATAAGACATTGTATAAAACGATGAGCACTATCTTCCATTTGAAGAATGCAAAAGAAGTAAGTACCCGTTACTAGTCCACGACGTTTTAGAGCTAATGCCAAAGGCAATCCCCCAATCAAACCTCTCCAAATGAAGACATTTGTGACAAGTACCAATTTAGAATGCTGAACTGCGTTTTAAGATCTGCGACTTCCATTCTTCTTCAACCTTGGATAATGGGCATCCAAGAGACTCAACAGAGCAATGATATAAAACACTAGAAGTTGCTTTTTTGTAAAAAACACCATGTAGCCCTGTAAGCACTAATCAATCCATGGTTGTTCTCTTGTTTGTAAAGGCTCTCTCTCTCTCTCTCTTGGGCTCTTTGGGAGGTCGTAGGTTCAAATCCTCTTTTCCCTCTTTTGCCCATGTGATGTATATTTCTGCTTCATTCGTCTGTCTGTCTGTCTGTCTGTCTCCACATTTCTATATATATAGCATATAGTTTTCCAGAATCAGGGGTTCCAGAAAAATTAGGGTTTCTGAAGGATGCAGGGCAAGCGGAAAGCAGAAGGTATTGCCCTGCTTTCCTTCTACAACGACGATGACGAAGAAGACTACGGCGACACAGAAGACGACGAGGACGCCCCAGATGAAGTGAGATCAGAAGAGATTGTAGCAGACAAAGAACAGGGCAAAGGAAAAATCCGCACAGAAGGCGGACCTTCTCAGATGCTATCACTCTCAGAGATTCCTGAATTGTGGGCTCAATCGGAATCTTTTATCAGATCAGAATCGTATGTCAAATCGGAATCGCACATAGATTCAGAAGAATTTATTGATAGGTTTGGAAATGGTGCTCATGGAATCATCGTGGATTATGCACATGAAGATCTTGCTGTCTCTCCCCATTCCGAGGTAATGGACTCTATATTTTTCCGTGTTTTTTTTGTTAGAAATGGAAAATGCTGATTTTTAGAGCTAATAGTAGACATGCATTTATCTTGCATTTGATGATAATACCATGCATTTATTTGTTTCTCCATCAGCATGTCTAATTTCAATTTCAATTTTACTGGTTAATGTTGCCTTTAGCATGTCTTTTGATGGTTTCATCCATGAGGATGCTATTTGAAGGGATGCTTGATATAAATGTTGGACATTAAGTGGTACCATTATAATGACTTCTCCATCATGTCCCTATTTGGAGGGTACTGTATGTAAAATATTTGAAGTTTAAGGGTAACCTTTTATCATGCATTCTAAAAGAATATTTGAAATTAAGCGCTTAAACCCAATATTTTATTATGATGCTTTCAGAGGGGACACGAAATGTAAAATTAGGTATAATAATCATGTGTTTTTTTTCATGAATTTGTGGATTAATTCTTCCATCATGATGTTACCAGGAGGTGGAGATCCTCAGCACAGGAAGAGCTGCAATTGACTTAGATCTTCAGACTAGTAATGGTGACTTTCTTGATGCATTTACCAATTTGCATTATACAATACTCTACTATAACGTTCTTACTCAAACTAACAAATGATATTATTAGGGTTTCTTGAGGAAATAACTTCACCTGGTGGACGAATCTTAACGCCCAAGAATGCTCTAACAGATGATAGGATTGAGGAATTGAAAGTGGTTATAAGTCAAGATCGCGCAATCATCACTAATTCGATGGTAGATATAGATATGGCTGACGTTGATGATGGGAATACAATTTCGTCTGAAATAGATCCTTTGGCCGATTTTCTTCCTCCTCATCCTACCGAAAGGTGTTCCGACGAATTGCAGGTAAATGGTTTAGCTTTTTATGAAGTTCGGTATAAGAAAAAATAAAACATGTTCTGTGTCATTGTAGTTGTAAAAAAAATGCAATTTGTCCATGCAGGGTACAATAGAAGAGGTCTTTCAGGTTTAAGAGATGTATATCCATCTTAACATCGGTAGTATTCTCAGCTAGCTTTATGAAGAATCAATGTGAACTAACCATGTTCTCTGAATTTTATTTACTCGAATAAAGTGTTAAAAAGCCAAAGCCATAGTTAAAAAGCCTTGCAAAAATCAAACATAGCTACTTGTGCGCATCTAGTGCCAGAGGTGTATATCATATCTGGTCCTTGACACTTGCTGATATGAGAACCTAATACCTTCGAGGAAACATTCTGAGGGAATTGTTTGCTAATGTCAACTGGAAATCATAGTTTGAAGTCCAGTTCCCTCCAAATTGCACTTCTGCCATTGTATTACAGCTTTATGTGTCTCCCTCCTGTCGTAATTTGCTGTGTCTAACCTGCATTTGTGTCTGAATCTATGATTCTATTTTTTTATCAAGGGAGTAAAAACCCAGATATGCATTATCTTATTGTTTTGAGCTAGTTTCTGAGAAATATAACCAATAAATGGTGTGTCTGATTCATATCGTAGGATTGTTGGTCTCACTTGGTTTATTCACAAGTGTTTGGACATGGTTAGCAATGACATAAGTGCTTTGTTCCAATCCGCGCATTGTGCTAAATGAGCCAAAAACTATTTGCCAAGACACGTGAAGATTCTTCACATTTATATACAACTAGAATTGAGTCATATCAAAATATTACACTATAGTTGGTCAACAGATTATTTCCATTCAGAAATCTTTCTTTAACATAGTTCCTCAAAAGCTATTTTAGAGCCTCAGTGACATCATGCCTGTTCATAAATCTGAGGCTCTGTGGATCCATGGGAACTACAAGATCACCATGGCAGGTATCCATCATGATGATAATGGATTTCTGGTGACGAGATTAATTTGTGATTGGTTATCTTCAAATTAAGCTAAGTATTGGGCGAAGTGTGTTTTGCGGAGATTTTTACAGATTCCACATGTGAAGGGGATTTAGTACATATTTGTAATCATGTCCTTTCAGCATGATATCAGACCTTAGATCATTCACGGTAGTGTCAGGAAGGTGACATGTGATTTCAAGTAAATTACAGGATCAATGTGTTTCTCAGATTTTTTTACAGATTCCACATGTGAAGGGGGTTTAGTGAATCTTTGCAGTCATGTGCCTTCAGCATGATATCCGACCTTGGATCATTCATGGGAGTGTCAAGAAGGTGACATGTGATTTCACAATAAATTACAGGATCAATGTGTTTGTGTGTGTATGTGGATAATGTAGATTGCGTCAAGTTTCTTAACTTGAGTGGGAACTCAGGGTGGCCAAACACTGGAAGCTGTTGACAGAAATAATAATAATAGAAAATGACTTTCTTTATTTTTGTTGAGTCTCCCAATGCCCTAAGTTCATTATTTATAACTTCTCTCTCTGGAACCCGGACTGGTATCCATGCAAACATCAAGTCCTCATTTCCATTGGTTTGGCAGTGATTTGCACAAAATTCGTCTCGGAGATAATTTGTTCTAGTGTGTAGATTGAGTATGCAGAAATCGAAATATGCGTGTATCTGAATAAGTGCATGCATCTATATGTGAGAAGCATGTGCATATATTAATATAGGAGAAGCAGTTGATTATTTGTATCCTTCCCAAGAAGTATGACATAATGAATGTAGCTGATTAAGCACACGCATCTACATGTGAAAAATACACATACGTTTTATTATAGGAGATTAATTCATCGTTTGTATCCTCTCCTCTCTACGAATGATACAGAATTAAGTCTTCTGATTCACAAAACCCTAAGCAATTACTATGTATGAACAATTATTTTCACTCATGCTGTTTCTTAGAAGCAATTGTTCTTTGCATTTCTGTTGTTTGTGCTAATGCTGTAACAATATTGATTCTGATTTCATTCTTGACCTCAGCAAAAGTTTGCAAAATATCTAGCACTAAAGAATGCTGGGAGAAGTTTCAATGAAGTGTTACGCAAATCAAAGGGTTACCGGAATCCAGATTTCTTACAACGGGCTGTAAAATATCAGGAGATCGACCAAATAGGAAGTTGTTTCAAGAAGGAGATTTTTGATCCACATGGATATAATCCAGCTGATTTCTACGACATACTAGGTCAGCTGCCTTAATATTAAGCCATATTCTACCATGTGTAAGTAGAGATGTTTTTCTCAGATATTTTAATGTGAACATTGTGGCATTTGAAATTGATTTGTACAGACCTTGGAAGAGAATGCAAATGAAACAAAAAAAATGCATGTTTTATTTTTTCCTCTTAAGAAGGCTTGATTAAAACATGCTACTTAATTTTTTCACAAGTTATGAGTGCATGAAAGCTATTATTCTGTTCACTGTCAGTGTTGGAATTCAGACGTGAGCAAGAAAGAAAAGAACAAGCCAAGAAACAGAGCCAGAGAGCTGATTTTATCCATGGAGGAGGACAAACTACATTACTGGAAAAAACAAAAAATACTATTTTACAAGTCCCTGCTTTACAAAATGGTGAGTTTCCATGTTTGTAAATAAATAGAATTTTCATTTCATTTCATGTCAAAGTTCTTATACAATCATGTTAAAATTATAGGGGGACCTGTTATAAACGCATCAGCCACTGCAAATCAAGTAATAGCTCCTGTATCTGATGCTCTCTCAAAATCCAACGTGGGCCGGTCAAGCAAGAGCAAATGGGACAAGGTTTGCTAATCATTAGTAGATGTAGATGTAGATGTAGATGTACATGATGTTCATGTACCTGTACACATACCAGTTCATGTACATGTACACATACATCGACATGTTTATATACATATAAATTCTCAGTTTGAAGCTCATTCAAGAATCACAATTTGTTAATTAATGTATGTATGTGCTTTTCAGCTTGAAACTGATTCAAGAACTCAAGCTCCGCTACCTCCTGTAGCCAAAACTGCAATGGCAGCAGCAAGTGCTCATGCGGCATTATTAACAGCCAATGCTGGAGGAGGTTATGCTTCATTTGCGTAAGTCTCTTCTTCAAAGGGTTTTTGTAAGTCACTATTAGTCTTTGGTATTACTATGCAGAGGTAAGTAGCAAATTTATTTGCTTAGGTTTCCTTCACATTATTCTGTAGTTATTTTTATGTTTGGGTCCTCATCATATGGTGGGAAAAAAAGTGAGAAATTAATTTCCATTCCTATCATGTCATTTATGGTTCCTTTATCATATTGTTGAAAGAAAGGAAACAGAGAGAACCTTAATTTCTGACCAAATACACTATCATGGGAGATTTGAAAGAGTTTCAAGTTTCAAGAAAATATGGGAACTTTTGAAACCTAGATTTTGACGGAAAAGGAAATGTTATTTACCACATTTGTTTATCTATTTCTGAATTTGCTTTCATTAAAGTTTTAAGGATATTAATGCATGTTATTATAATTTATTATGCAGACAACAAAAACGAAAAGAAGCAGAGGAAAGATCAAGAGGATTCGACAAAATATCAGATAGGAAATGAGTATTTTTTTAAGATCTAACAATCCAATGGAGAAGTGTAAATATATGTATTTCACATGTACTTGAGACTCCAAAACGTGGGATTTTTTAATCAAAAAACATTTATTGGTTAATCTAAATTTGTAATCTCACTACCCTAGTGTGTTCATTGGAATAGATTGTATTTCTACACGTGATCTTAAGAATGATATTCAAACTTTTGACATATATTATGTTTTTCATGTAAAGATTCACATTTATCGGTTAATCTAAATTTGTAATCTCACTACCCCTTGCGAGGGGAGGGGTGGGGGGGGCCGAGAGGAGGAGGAAGAGGGTGAAGATGAAGTTAAAGCTTCTTAAAATTACTATACACATCTACAATGCTAATCTTCACATGATGATGATGACGAGGATGAGGATGAGGACCATGATGACGATGACAAAGAGTAGCAATCATGAGGGGTATTGATGTGACCTCGACCTCGCTTTCGTTTGTGTTGAATTTGATTGAAACCCGATAACCTTCTCGAGTTGGGGCTTAATCTATACTCATTGCCATTGCTCATCGCAATCAAGGTATGTATAGCCATGCCCATCATCCTTCCCTCGCTAAGATAAGGAAACCATTGTTGGGCCTGATTCATGGTATAAATCCTCGAGTGCCACGCGGCTTGCTTTCTCTTCTCGCCCGTGCTAACAAACATCTCTTGTATCCTCTTGAGCATATTGGGTGGGATGCCCATGAAGCTCCTCCTTGTTAGGTCACTTGATCCAGACGCACCAATCCCCACCTCGGAGCTATCTTTGATCACTATCTGGCACGTATTGGGGTGCGAGTTTCCATCTCTGAGCTCGGCAACTTCATCACCCACATAGACACAAAAATCAAAGGTGTGGAAGCCGACAAGCTCGCCCCTATAGTTAGTGATGACACCCGCATGAGGAGTCGAGAAGCGTAGGCCGAAATGGGCGACAATGCCATAAGAGGAAAGGTCTGGGGGCAAGGACACCGAACCCTGGACAACACAAGGCCGGGGCCGGGGTTCATCACGAGGGAAAGTGAAGCAAAAGACGGGAGCTCCTTGGGAGAGGTCCCGTCCAAGAGGATCCGGGTCTCGTGGTGAGACAGTAAGGAAGGAGGTGATAATATTTAAAGGAGCCGAGGGTGAGACTATACACACTTCGCATGAAGGTGAGGCTGAGGCCGAGGTGATGTCAACGGAGAAGAGGAGGGGTCCTGTGGGGTAACCTGGGTATTTGACAAAGAAGAGAGGCCGGATGCTTCGACCATGATTTGGGCGGACATTGTTGTCACCTATGCAATGATTTGGGCACCCATTTCGATCCCCGAATGAGTGGCTATATCCATCGATTTGGCCATTTCGGCTGGGGCCATTTTCATGAATGCAATTTGGAAATCTATGATTTCCATCCGATGGACTGGTACATTCAGGAATTCCATCATTTAGTCCGTAGTAGTTTGGATCATAACATGAGTGGACACCCCCACAATTATAGTTTGGGCAGACTTGTGGACCATATTCCCCAACGTTTTGTTGGGCGACCTTTATTTTTGAGATGATGGGTGCAGAGGGAACAAGAGATTGGCCACCATCGCCAATCAGGCAAGCAAACCCTAAATACTCTGCACAATGCAAAAACCTAGCAGGCCTGCTCTGAGCTATGAGAAAAGGATCAGAAGCTGAGGTTGAAACCTGATGGAAATTGGAAGAAGAAGAAGAAGAAGTTGAAGAAGAGCTTAGAGATGTCATATCCACATAATACACAGAACCCACCAGGGGAGATACCTTCTCGAACAAACCCATATCTCCGTTTCTGTCGTTTATCTGTCTGTCTTAATTCAAATTTAAGAAAGAAAAACAGAAGGCCCTTTTAACTCTCCAAAGAGAGACGATAAGTGAAAAAAAAAAAGCTAGGCGAAAACGCAAAAGAAAAGAAAAGAAAAAACAAACCAAACACAAGAGAAAGAAAAAAAGCAAATTGATTTTTGCTTTTTCGCTTCTCAATTAATTTTCTATTTCTATTTCTCCCAGCTTTTGTCGAGCCTTCCGGAAGCTTCCGGAAGAAGGTTTTATCGGTTTCTTTCACATGTGATTCGGATCAGATTCCCGATCCGATCACGAAGCCTTTAGTTTAATCGGACACATGCATTGCATGGCCAGTCGCAAACACCTTGGAAAGGATAGGCCATAAACATGGCCTTTGAGAATAACATGGTGTCCATAAACACGAAGACAAATGCTTTTTTGAGCGTTTCTTGATCTTTTATGGCCTTCTATAACAAGGATCGTAGGTACGTTTCGCATATGGTTCAGATTTGTCCACCTCCATTATTGATTCACCCAATTATTTTGCTTGAATCTCACCTACGCAACCTGATTACTGAAATTTTGGTCAAAATTCAACATAGGCTTATGACTTTGGTGACGCATGCTCAACCACAAAATAACCTCAGAATTGAAAGGTCGTCTGGGTAGAAACATGGCCGGTCTTTCATAAACGCATGTCATTGTAAAGTCAAAAGGAAGATGTAAACAAATATAAATTATTCCTCATCACTAGGGTTTGAACTAAAATATGAACACTAATTAATTTCTTGTTCTTATGAGATGAGTGTTTCTCCCCCTCTACGCTTGTAGATGTTTAGAATAAGTTTGGATTCACAAGGTGTTGTGAATGTTACTCACACATGATATGGTGGTAAGTGATTGGTTGCATTGCTTGGGGAAGGAACTCGACTTGGACATGAGTGAACCATTAACTTCTCTCCGACTCCATAAATGCAAGATAAAATGGTTAAAAAAAGGAGCTATATGCAAATCCATTTAGAATTAGCAACTTAATCTCTCATTTTTGGTTTCTTCGCATTCAATACAAGTATGTATCTTTTATTTTTGGTCTCTAGTTTTAAAAGGACAGTTATAATGCTTGATTAACATATTAATAGACAACTAGGTTTACATGTGAAAGAAATAGTTGGAAAATGGTTCTAGGTGTTGACATGGTAGGAAATGCTTGCCTGCAAAAGGCCGATTCTCGCAAGACATGAAAAGCAACCCACAAAAAAAGAGATGGGATGGTTACCATTGTAACTCTGTAGTTGAAGAAGAGGTAGGGCGATAAAGTTGTGAGAATCTTTAGTTGCAAAAAGAGGTAGGGCCAATAAGATGATGATAAAGTGCACATTTATTCCCAAGTAGCCCCGAAACAGGGACAAAAGCAAAGATGCATCATGCTAACATGTCAGAAAATGATTGGTTTTCGAAATTTGAAGGGCGGGAGGAAGTTGGTTTTGAACTCTTACCTTAGCACCATAAGATGTTATGGATAAAATATGAGAAGAAATACCAAAAGATTTTACACGCATGCAAAAAAGAGGGTGGATTGACTCGTGCTTACATGGAATGGAGCACACAAACGAGAAAAAGAAGAAGATTAATCTATTATTAGCAAAGTACTCGAGCACAATGTTAGAGGTTTGATTCAACAAGAGCTCTAGATGGTGTGCTCCTAAGTGAGCAAATATAGATACAACCTTGATGGGTTAAATGAGAGCTCACTAAATGAATGCACACTTGAAGTTTGTTTGTATACATTAGGTTGTTATACCCAACAACTTATCCACATCCTACATTCAATGGAACCCTGTTCCACTGATTGCACATGTGAGGACTCAATGCTTATTCACACCTAACCTTCTCTATCAAGTGGATTTGCTTTACTTTATGCTTCATCTTTTGTATAGCATTCACACACAACTTGTGAAAACCCAGTTTGTGTATCGATACACATGGAACTTTATTATTGAGGCAGGGTGATGGTATCATGATTACACTAATTATAGTAACAGTTCATATGTAGTATTACATCACATCAATGATAGTTGTTATAGCCTTTCATATTGTGATTATTGTAATTATCCACATGATAACCAAGAGGCAAGCATGCATTATAGTAGGGGTACTAATAATTGTTATATCATGAAGTTAAAATATCTCAAAACCCATTCCGGTTGAATGCTAATCTTCGATTAACACATTCGAAACCTCTCTTCTAGCGTTGTTCTTCTTGCATATAAATAAATAATCTCTTGTTCTTTCTCTTTTCCGATTCAATATTGTGTTTGGCTTCAACCTTACCAGCATGTGAATAGAATGAAAACAAATTGTGGCCTATATTATGCGCTTTGTGTAGTGTAACAAGTGTGCATACGCAAATTGTTTTTGAGGAAGGGGATTCTAAAGAAAGCATCAGAGTTGACGGTATAAGCTTTAGTTTGAGATGGACACAAACATGTATACACACACACACACACAAACAAATGCATAGATATAAACAATGACAGTGACACAGACACAAGCACATAGACTCAAACACATTGACATTGACATTGGCATGGAAATAGACACAAGCACATAATTACAATCACATATAGACCAGAAACATAATAGACGCGAAGGACACAAACACAAACATCGACAAACACAGACACACATGTAGATGTATACACATACACATACACATACACATACACAGGCACATACACAAATGCATACACATGCACATACACATGCGCATACACAAGGGAATACACATACACATACACATACACATACATCGACGCATACACATACACAGGCACATACACAAGCACATACACAAGCACATACACATACACATACACATACACATACACATGAGCTTGAGCCTGAGATGATATCAAATAGTTGGGGTTTTAGTGATTGTGGTGATGATGTATGTATGTGTGTGTGTGTGACTCATGAGTGACTACAAAACACAGACTTCAAATTGGAAAAGGAATATCATATGACATGCCTTTTCCTTCTACTATTTTTTTTTTTCTTGAAGAAGAAGAATCGAATTGGATGGATAGAAATATATGTATATATGATCATGATCATGATGACCTTTTCTTCTTCTATTTAATTTTTTGTTTAAATTGAAGAAGAAGAAAAAGGAGGAAAATATTTATGTATAAGAATTGAAGGTTCTACTTACAGTACTCTGTTCCTACTGCATATATATATGTACATAACATACATACATACTCTGTTCCTGCTGCATATATATATATATATATATATATACATATATACAGTATATGCTTCCTTCTTCTGTCTCTGTCTGTCTCTGTCTCTGTCTCGCTGTCACCATTATCTCCTTACATTCTCGTCTTTGCCTCAATCCAGAATAAGGAAGAAATTTATAGCCCACTCACCATACTCCAAATTTTTCTCTTCACAGGTATAAAAACAAAAAAAGAAGATAGGAAAGAGAAGAAGAAACATCAATCCTCCCCTCCACTCATTCTCTCTGTCTCTCTGTCTCTGTCTCTCTCTTGTTTCTTGCTGTTTCTGCAGTCAGGCTCAGGTTGAGGTTGATTTTCTTTCTTTCTTCTTCTTCTTTTCTTTTCTTTTGTTTTTCTGTATTGCCCGTTTTGCTGCGCATGATGGCCTCTTGAAGAAGCCTCTTGTTGCCGAAAGTGTGTGACCTTTGAATCAAACTGTATGATAAGAAGAGCAAGGGGAGAAAGAAAAGATTTCATCTTTGCTAATGTTTTTAGCTTGAATCTGTAGGTAGAAGGGACAGGAAATGGTTATGTCCGCATTTCGTGCTTCATCTCGGCTCTCTCGAGCTTTCATTCGAGCTTCAAAATACGCTCCTGCCAACACAGGTACTGTATCATCTACTCCTTCCGATAATCTGATCATATTTAGATTACATAGCCATGGCTATATGCCGATCCATGTTTCTCTTAATCTTTACTGCTTCCTCCTACAGGGATTAAAAATTAGGTTTCCCCCTATCTTCTCTTTACTTACCTTTCCTTAAGCTGTGATAATCATGAGAGATCCTACCGTTTGTTCATACTATCTTATCCCGAGAAGCTTCACAAACATTCATCAGCTCCTTCTTTATGTGTTTTTAAGTTAGCCTCTCCACAACTTCTGCTGACGGGTTTTCAAAAATTGAGCTCATCATAGTTATGATAGCCACGGGTTTTTCAAAAATTAATCTCATTAGAGCTATGATAGCCATACATATCCTGAGAAATCAGAAGATACATCCTTTGTAGATCTTATGCTGGTTTAAGAAGTAGTACTTATTCTCACACGAATGCTATTGTGTTGTGTTTATGGAAAATTGATCCTTTTTTTTAGGTTCCGTTTTGAAATGATGAAGAGATATGGTTCCAAACCCATTATAGCCATGCAATCTACAACCTGATATATCTTAATTTAAACCTTAGAAGAACAAACAATAATGGTTAGAGAAGCACTGTGATGTTTGTTATTAGTGTTTTGCTTCAGCTCTGAACTTTCCAATCCCGGAATTATTTAAGAATAAAGATCTAACCCTGTAGAAGGTGCTAAATTTTAACCTGAGAAATAGGAAACAGTGATTTACAGGTCTGTTATGATGCGATGCTATTCAGATATACTTGTTGTGATTTCTGGAAATTTGATTCTCCTTTCCTTTACTGGGTTTTTTATGCCAGTTGGAGGGAATCGTTACATATATAGCCATGCTGCTGAAGTGATAAAGCCATCTGTTTCCATCGAACTGAAACAACTCCTCATTGATGGGAAATTTGTGGACGCAGCTTCTGGTAAAGATTATAGTCTTTAAAATAACATTACACTTAAATCCTATCTTTGTTGCTTAACTCCTACTATTTCTTCAATAGTTTCATTTTGTGAATTCTTCTTCTGTTTTTCTCTTTCTCTGCATTTCATTTTTCGTATACACATATCAATTATATGCCCATGCCCTTCTTGACTGATATTTTGTTTTTGCTTATCTTATGGTTCATATGTAGATTTTGTTCCTTTTAACTATCGCTTGTGTGCCAAACTAATGCTCAATGCTATGTATTAGTCCTCCTGGGTTCATATTCTAAAAATTGTAACCGAAATTTTGGCTTTCAATGCTTTCAATGCTTTCAAAGAGTGGTTTAAACATAAAGCAATTGACCATCTGAAATAATTTTGAGCATTAAACAAAAATTTCTGTCAGGATGGGAAGGGGGATCTTAAGATGTTTCACTGATAGGGCCTAAAGTTGGAATCCAAAGAGGATGATTGAATTTGATACAAGTCAGTTGGTCTCTTCGGTTGCAACTTTCAGGGACTTGAACACTTTTCGTTTGATGCTCTCTGAAACATAGAGTACTTCCCAAGGGACCAAGATGCATCACAAGAAGGAGGGGGATGCAACCTTCAATAGACTCATTTGCATAGCCATTGAAGGTCCCATACAATCTCTGGACTGATTTTGAGCATCCCATTCAAACTGAGGCCCAACTTTGTTTCCTCTTATCTAGAAGAATGGTGAAACAGTGTTTTCTATGGTGTAAAAGGTCTGGATGATGTGTCCAATGGTACTATAGGCCCTTCATTGTCTTCTATTATCGTGCTCCTCTTAAGAGGGTTTTGTACGCATTGTAGTTCTTATCGATACCTGTGGCCTCTAGATGCCCATGTGTGATCTTTTCAAGAGAAAGAAAGACATAGATAGATAGATAGAGGTAGATGTAGAGAGAGTGAGAGTCAATATGGTACTTTCAGGCAAGACATTTCCAACTATAGACCCACGGACAGAGGAAGTTATTACATATGTAGCAGAAGGTGATGCGGAAGATGTTGACAGGGCTGTGAAGGCAGCTCGGAAGGCGTTTGACAAAGGACCCTGGCCAAGGATGACTGCATATGTAAGGATAAGAAGATTATAGAAGAGAATGTAAACACTCTTTTAACTTACTAGGTCCCATTTACAGGAGAGATCGAAAATCCTGCTTCGATTTGCTGATTTGATAGATGAACACAATGATGAGATTGCTACTTTAGAGACTTTGGATAATGGGAAGCCCTATGAACAAGCGCGAGCTATCGAAGTTCCAATGATGTCAAGGCTATTCCGTTATTACGCAGGTATAATATCATTTGCCTTCTCTCTGTTTTTTTTCATATTTTAGGAGTGTAGTTTGGTGGGGGTGAAAATCTGTCTTCTATCTACATGTATTATCATATACTTCATATGTTATTACAATATTTAGGGCAAAATTCCAAAATACCCAAGTTTTTCTTTTATCTCCGCAAATGAACCCCAATTGTTGAATTGTTGGTGTATCATGTGGTGCCCTTTGCGAACCCTGAAAGAGAGAATATGTGCCACTTTGTGCAATTGCACAATTCGTCCCGTTTTTCTCATTTATGTGTATTATTTGAGCAGTGATATCGTCAACCATTCCTTTGTTCTCTCTTCTGAGGGTTAACCAAGGGCTTTTCAGAAAATAATGAAAACTCAGGGTTATTTGGGGAAAACTTGAGGGTAGTTCAGGGACATCTTTGGAATGTGATCATTCAGTGATGATTGATTGTTAAGGATATTATTAATGTTGATGGGATGCTATGTGAGAAAATGGCAAGAATTTGTAGAGATATGTCATCATGTACTTATAATACATCATATATGATTTTGCAGGTTGGGCTGATAAGATTCATGGCTTAACTGTGCCGGCGGATGGAGCATATGCTGTTCAAACATTGCACGAACCAATTGGAGTAGCAGGACAGATTATACCATGGAATTTTCCTTTACTTATGTTCGCATGGAAAGTGGGCCCTGCACTGGCCTGTGGTAACACTATCGTTCTGAAAACAGCTGAGCAGACACCACTCTCTGCCTTTCTTGTTGGAAAGCTGTTGCACGAGGTAAGTTGAAGCAAAAATATATGGAAATATACTAAAATACCCACATTGGTTTACGAAAATTCATGTAATACCGCTCCTAGTTTCTCGAAATGCCCAGAATACCCCTGGAATTCTT
>NW_028231168.1:0-16632 GCF_043228905.1 Azolla caroliniana | reverse complement strand
ACGAGTCGGAAGACAAGATTTCGGACTTGGCTTATGAGGATATTTGTTGTGAAATGCAGCAACCATTTCGGAGGCATTAGGAAGATTCTCAAGAGGTTCCCATGTTCGATCATTAGGTGTATAACCTAACCAGTCAACCAAATAATACAGTTTGTTGCGAACGATCTTGGAGTCGAGAATGGCAGCAACTTCATATTCGGAGCCATCCGAAACTTCGATTGGAGGTGGGGGAGATGTAAGACGGCCTGGAATAGAGCTGGTTGTGTACGACTCCAAAAATGAAACATGGAAGACTGTGTGAAGATGCATATGAGGGGGAAGATCAAGGCGAAATGCCACATCATTGATCTTACCAGATATCACATATGGGCCAAAACGTTGATAATCCAATTTGCAACAAGGTCGAGTTGTTTTAATGCGACCTTGTAAAAGCCATACTCGAACCCCCACTTGAAACGTAGTTGATGAATCACATCGATGACGGTCGACAACCTTCTTTTGAGTGTTTTGAGCATCACATAAATGGTGCAAAAGGATATCTTGAACTTCTTGGAGTCGAGTGAGCCGATCTTCAGCATCTGGGTTTGTTAGGAGTTCGGGATGTTCAAGCATAGTCCAACGAGGATGGTACCCAATGTTTGCAAAAAATGGGGAATATCCAGTAGAAGAATGTTCTGAGTTTTTGTAAGCAAATTCCACCAAATGTAATAGATCAACCCAATCATCTTGTTGATAGTTGACAAAACAACGACGATATTGTTCTACTATTTGGTTGGTGTACTCACTCTGTCCATTAGTTTCAGGATGGTAGCCGGAAGAGAGTTTGCAAGAAGTATGTAAGAGTTTGAACATGTGCCGCCAAAATTTTGAGATGAACTGGGGACCCTGATCACTGATAATATCATCAGGAAGACCATGATGCCGAAACACCTCTCGCATGAGTAACTTGGCTGTCTCTTGGCTCGTAATGGCCTTTGTGCAGGGAAGAAAATGTGCCATCTTGGTAAAACGATCTACTACCGTGAGAATAGAATCAAAACCCTTGGAAGGTGGTAGATCCGTAATGAAGTCCAATGAAATAGATTTCCATGGACTCTCAAGAATAGGCATTGGCTGTAATAAGCCATATAGATGATGTCGAGGTTTTTTGGATCAGCAACATGTATCACAACTATGAACATAATCTGTAACAAAATGGCGAAGTCGTGGCCACCAATACCTTCGAGAAATTAATGCCAAAGTCTTGTGGATGCCAAAATGTCCAGCCATTGGTGTATCATGACATTGTTGCAAGACTTGGAGTCGAGAAGGACCATCAGGCACATATAAGAGATTTTGTCGAAAAAGTAAACCATCATGCCAATTGAACTGGTTGTAGTCTTGATGAGGATTTTGAGATTGTGAACAAGAAGCACGATCTGGGATAATATGGTTCAGAATATCTTGGGCGAATTCATCAGTCTCAATATGCTCCCGAATGGAGTCTAGAAGACTTGAATCCTCGGGTGTGTCTATAGCATGAAAAGCCATTAGTCGTAGACGGTCAGGAACCAAGAGGATTTGCTTCTGACTTTCAAATGCGGCCTCTCCTGGTTGAAGTTCCATATATGAACGCCGAGATAAAGCATCTGCTTTGCCTTGTTGCGTCCCAGGGCGATATAGAATTACGAAATCAAAACGAGTTAAAAACTGCGCCCAATGAGCTTGTCCACGACTCAAGACTCGAGCACTTTGGAAGTACGTTAGATTTTTGTGATCATTATAGACAATGATTTGTTGAGATGAACCCTCCAAAAAATGACGCCATTGTTGAAAAGAATCCACAATGGCAAGAAGCTCTTTGTCGTGAATCTCATAGTTGATTTCTGCAACTTCGAATTTCCGTGAATGAAAAGCCACAGGGTGCAGTTGGCCATCATTGCTAATCTGGGATAATACGCTTCCTAGTGCGAAGTTAGATGCATCAGCTTCCAGTATAAAGCGCTTCAATGGATCAACATGCATCAAAATTGGTGCGGATGTAAATGCTTGCTTTAATCCTTCAAATGCAGAGTTTGCATTTATACTCCACACAAATGGTTGATTCTTCTGTGTCAATTGAGTGAGGGGCAATACGATCTTTGAATAATCTTTGATGAGCTTGCGATAAAAGTTTGCGAACCCTAAAAAACATTGTACATCTCACACAGACTGTGGTGTTTGCCAATCCAAAACTGTTTGAACCTTTGCTGGGTCCATAGAGATGCCATGTGAAGAGACTATGTACCCCAAAAATTCCACTTGACGCTGGTCAAAGCTGCACTTCTCCAATTTTGCATAGAGACCATATTCACGCAACCGTTGCAAAGCTTGTCGAACGTGTATATCATGATCCTCTTGAGTTTTTGAGTAGATCAAGATATCATCTAGGTAAATTATGACGAAAATATCGAGGAAATCTTGAAAAATGTCATTTGCCATATGTTGGAAAACTGTTGGTGCATTCATGAGACCAAATGGCATCACTGTATACTCAAAATGGCCATAGCGAGTACGAAAAGCAGTCTTCCATTCATCCCTAGGACGAATTCGAACAAGATTGTAAGCACCTCGAAGATCTAACTTTGTGAAATACTTAGTTCCATTGAGGCGTTCCAGAAGGCTTGCAATCAATGGTAGAGCATATCGGTTTCGAATAGTTACTTTATTCAATCCTCGATAATCCACGACCAGACGAAGCGAACCATCTTTCTTCTTAACGAAAAATATGGGTGCACCGGTAGGAGATCTTAAATGCTGGATAAACCCATTCGCCAAGTTCTCATCGATATATTCTCGAAGAACCGCTAACTCCGTGGGTGAAAGGTTATAAATTGGCCCCCATGGAGGCTCTTTTCCGGGCTACAAATCAATCGGGCAATCATATGGTCGATGCTCTGGTAGTCTATTGGCCTTCACCTTATCAAAAACATCGGAAAATTCTATATATTTCTTCGGTAGTTGGACCCCCGATTCTTGTGAGTTTGATGTGGGAGTTGCTAAAACTGCGAACACCAACATGTCTTCCTTCTGTCCTTCCTCACGTAATTGATGTATAGAGATTGTCGAAATCTTTTGCAATGTCATATCCTTTGTTGGAGTTTTAAGAGGCTCAGACTGTATTGTGACTTCATCAATGGTTCTTTTTCTCCAATCAATAGTTGGGTTATGTAGCTCAAACCATGGAAGACCAAGAACTAGGAAGTGCTCTTGACTACTAATGATGTTGAATGGGATGACACTAGCCAAATTGCCTAGGACTACATGAATTGGTTCAGACTCTTCAACTATATCACCTGATGCTATGGGGCGTCCATCAATGACTCCAACTGACACTATGCTTGGGAGCTTATGTAACTGAATATTATGCATTACAGCAAACTCACGATCCATGAAACAAGAGTACTCTAAATGTTCTAGAATACTCTAAATGTCTTGTAATAACTAATACATTTATTATAATTATACATCATATATGTTAGTATAATGGTTAAAGGTCTAACATATAGACCAAGATGTCTTGGGCTCGAATCCTTGTAAGGCCAAAATGTATGTCGCCATGACAAATGGCATCACATGTGTAGGTGGCTATCATGAGGTTACATACTGTCTACGTTGCAATATGGACGAAGTGTCCATAGGTTAGTAGATTTTAAAATGCCCAAGTGCATAATCCCACTCTTGGTGTGATGGAGGTGAGTATAGGGCTAGTGATATGGTAGGTCGAAAGAGGAGGATCCTGGACACGTAAAGGGGGGTGGTGAAAAGTGAATGGTCTCTTCCGTGGCCCAAGTATAGATCATGCCATTAACGTCCATAGGAATGGACGTGGGAAGGGACATGCATGGCCTTGTGTATATAAGGGTGGATCAACCATGACACACTCAAATAGGCGGAGAGAGAACCGGGGTAGTTCCGAACACAAGCAATGGCAAAGCTCACTATCATATTCCTCATGGCGGTTATCATGCTAGCCGCCTGCGGTGCGGCCAATACTAGATCTGTAGGACGGGATCAGGAAGAGGAGAGACGTGATCGATGTAGGGAGGAGGATGTCGAAGAGGAGAGGCGTGGCGGATGCCGTGAGGGATCCATCGATGTCCATCGATGAGAGGCACTACAGAGACAACAAGAGAGAGTTGGATGAGGACCGGGATCGTCGCAGTCGTGATCAATGCAAGGAGGAGGATTTCGATGAGGAGAGGCACGGGGGACGTCGCGAGGGGTCCATCGAGGAGGGGCACTACGGAGACAACAAGAGAGAGTCCAAAGAGGAACGGGATCATCGCAGTCATGATCATGATGAGTCACGTGACGAGAGGCGCGACCGACGTCGTGAAGGATCCCTCGAAGAAGGACGTCGCAGAGACAATAGGAGAGAGTCAGAAGAGGATCGGGATCCTCGTAGTCGCGATCGCGATGAGCCACGAGACCGAGAGTTGAGGCAAGAGTGCCAAAACTTCGTCGATAGGCAAGTCAGCCACCTACAAGAACGTAATGATAAGGAAGAACGTGGACGAAGCCGTCGCACCTCTTGGGATGAAATCAGCCGATATGCAAGGCCCTCCGAAATATGCTACAAGGAACGTAGAACAAATCCCCGTAGAAGAGCGTTGCAACCGGCTCCGCGAAGCCTTATACATTAGCGGAGAAGAGGCACGCCATGATGGTCACCGCCAGAGCCAAGTGTCCAGGGAACGTCGTCAATGGGAAGAGGATGCCAAGGAGAGAGAGACAGTAGTAGGCGCGAGGAGGACGAGCGTCGTTATCGCATGACCGGACGACAAGATGAGGAACAACGTCGTCGTTTCAAGGCCGATGAGGAGGAACAACTTCTAAGCATGGCAACCTCTCGCCTTCTCCAACAATGTGATCTTCGCCCACACGCTTGTATTCGCCACTTTTAAAGAACGTACATAACTTTTTCAACTATACACTTTCTGAACATCTTAAATGGTGTGCTTTGTGATGTCTGGACATTCTCATAACCCTCTCAATCATATTTTTCCCATGCTCGCGCACAACACACACACACGCATGCATGCACACACACACGATCAAGTCGTGTGCCCTCGCTCGCTCATTGCACAAGCAAAATGAAACTCCACACGCACGGTTTCTCACGCACACATGATTAGGTAGCATGCCCACACACACACTACCCAGTCCCACCCTACCTATATCTATCTCTATTGATCTATCGCTATCTCTCTCACGAGCAACGCGAAACTCGTCAAACGTCGATGCCATCACAATGTTGTATTGAAGCCACCCTCATACAATGTCGTGTCTCGCCGTACCATGATGTGCGCAATAGTAGTGGCTGATTGTAACTCCTACTACGAATATGATTCCACATGACATTCCCATGTCTATCTACCATTTTCATCATCGTGTGCACTAGCCCACGCACGTTTCACCTAGAAATGTTGTCCTTTAATGGTGTCACCTTCATATTCCTCAGGTGTTGTAGCATCCATAGCGACGATGGATCTTGTAATCACAATGAAAACGTGTGTCATCGTCCGTATGCTGGTCACAATCGATTCTAAACTCCCTCATGGCCACAACCGTCAAAAACGTATTCGTGGAGAGAACCAACACCCTAAAAACCTTTTCTCACCACCTTATCCTTGTTTTACGAGGCCGATACGTACTCTAGAACCTCAATGGCATCACATGTGTAGGTGGCTATCCTGAGGTTACATATTGTCTACGTTGCAATATGGACGAAGCGTCCATAGGTTAGTAGATTTGAAATGCCCAAGTGCATAATCCCACTCCTGGTGTGATGGAGGTGAGTATGTGGCTAGTGATATGGTAGGTCGAAGGAGGAGGATCCTGGACACATAAAGGGGGGTGGTGAAAAATGAATGGTCTCTTCCGTGGCCCAAGTATGGATCATGCAATTAACATCCATAGGAATGGACGTGGGAAGGGACATGCATCTACTAGACATGCATGGCCTTGTGTATATAAGGGTGGATCAACCATGACACACTCAAATAGGCGGAGAGAGAACCGGGGTAGTTCCGAACACAAGCAATGGCGAAGCTCACTATCATATTCCTCATGGCGGTTATCATGCTAGCCGCCTGCGGCGCGGCCAATGCTAGATCTGTAGGACGGGATCGCGAAGAGGAGAGGCGCGATCGACGAAGAGAGGGAGACCTTACTATAGCTGAGTAGCTAATTATGTAAGTGTAGCTAATTAGCTACTACCATAGTTTAGTACAATAGGTAATTAGCTAAGTGGTAGCTAACTAGCTACTACGACATAGCTAATAAGGTATTACTATAGTTTAGTATAGTAGCTAATTAGATAGTACCATACTTTAGTATAGTAGCAAATTAGCTAAGTGGTGGCTAACTAGCGAATACCATACTTTAGCTGAGTAACTCATTATGTAAGTGGTAGCTAATTAGCTATTATCATAGTTTAGTACAATAGGTAATTATCTAAGTGGTAGCTAACTAGCTACTACCATACGTTAGCTAAGTAGGTAATTAGGTACCACATAGCTAATTAGGTATTTCCATAGTTTCGTACAGTAGCTAATTAGCTAGCACATAGCTAATTAGGTATTTCCATAGTTTAGTATAGTAGCTAATTAGCTAAGTGGGAGAATTAGCTACTACCATACTTTAGTTATAATGGCTAATTAGCTAATACCATACTTTAGTATAGTAGCTAATTAGCGAATACCATACTTTAGTTGAGTAGCGAATTAGCTAAGTGGTAGCTAATTAGCTATTACCATAGTTTAGTAGAGTAGCTAATTAGCTGCTACCATAGTTTAGTACAATAACTAATTAGCTAAGTGGTAGCTAATTAGCTACTACCATACTTTAGTTATAGTGGCTAATTAACTAGTACCAGGTTGTAGTGTAGTAGCGAATTAGCTAAGTGGTAGCTAATTAGCTACTACCATACTTTAGTTATAGTGGCTAATTAGTTGGTACTAGGTTGTAGTGTAGTAGCTAATTAACTTGTACCATACCTAGGCGAAGTAGCTAATTAGCTCAATGGTAGCTAATTAGCTACTGTCATAGTCTAGAAGAATAGCTAGTTAGCTAAGATGTACCTAATTAGCGACCATGTTGTTGTAGAATCTTGTGGATTAAGGAGGGCGCATGAGGTGTCTGGTGCTGATGACGCTGCAACCGATGAGGAGATAGTTGCCAACGTGGCTGAAAGTAAGAGTCCTGCTATCACATCTCCTTCAGATCAACTCCACCCTATTCTTTTGGAAGATGGTAATGAATTAGGCAACGATGTGAAAAGCCATGAAATATTGGAAACAACATGTAAATCTGAGGTTCATAACAATAGTGTTTTTGAACACTTGATGCAACATTTCTTCGAAACCCAAAACATTGATTCCACCCCACTGAGCCCAACTACTGATAATGTCCAAACTGATCCCATTGTACTGGAAAAGCTAGTGCAAGATGTGGTTTACCTACAAGCCGCTCATGAGGTGATGGAAAGGCTGTCGGAGGAGGAGACACTTGCGCAATGGGTCAAAGAAGCAAGGCTAAATGGGCAACCAACTAGAAAAGGCTGAAGAAGGGGCCACGATCGGGGACAAGACCAATTTCTCGGTCAAGGGTATTAGAGATCTAGGTACTAAAGTAAGCTTAAGATAAGGATAAACTAATGATAGATAGAAAGAAGAAAGAGAAAGAAGGGTGCTGATCCACCCGACCACCCCCGAGCGAAGGAATCGAGACGGACTCGAGCCTCGATCGGTGTCCCATACCACCCCCGTGGCGTCAAGTCGTACCTGGTGCTGGCGCACTCGCTACAAGAGTTGACCCACCACAGGAGCAGAGTCTCGATGTAGTAAAAAAGATGATCAAATGAGGGTAGCTCGGCCTCTTATTTATAACGATACCCAAGGCCCCCAGGCAAGTTCACACTTGACCTAATGGGTTGTCTCAATCCCGAGGATTAAAAGTAATCCTCCCCTTCTTTACAGTCTCGTTTAACCCTCACACTTATCCACGTGTATAGAATACTACGGTAAATTCTCACCACGGGATATTAAATGGTCATGCCCGTAACATACTCCCCTTCTTTAAAACATTGCAATGGAAAGTTAGGGAAGTTTGTTCTTAGAGTATTCTCGCGTTCCCATGTGGCATCTTTGATAGATTTGTCCATCCATTTAATTTTAAATTCTCGGATATCTTTAGTACGTAACTTTTTTGTTTTAACATCGAGAATTCTTTCTGGTACATGTGGTTTAGAACATAAATCTTTAGAAGTAACCAGAGTTTCAGTTGTAACTGTATTGTCACCAGAACCTAGAAGTTCTTTTAGATGACTCACATGAAAGACCGGATGAATTCCAACACCATCGGGAAGAGCGAGACGATAGGCTGATGGCCCAATATGTTTGAGGACTATAAAAGGTCCACAAAACCGTGGGGCTAACTTAGCGCACTTACCCGTAGACAATGTCTTAGAATTGTGAGGTACACGTAAAAATACCTTCTGTCTAGGGTTGAATACACGAGGTTTCCTATGATGGTCGCCATAAAAACGCGCTCTATCTTGAGCTGTTTTTATATTATCTCGTGCAATATGCAACATATCTTACATATCCCAAAGAAAGTTTTGCGTACTCCGCAACTCATCATGATGTATATTAACATGAATCGGGGCTCGTGGCTGAAAACCATACATCAACATAAAAGGATTATATCCTGTCGACGTATGCTTGGAGCTGTTATAAGCAAACTCCAAAATTGGGAGATAACATTCCCATTTTGTTGGTTTTGCACCAACATATGCTCGAAGCATGTCCTCAATAATTTTATTTACTCGTTCTGTTTGTCCATCAGATTGAGGATAATCCGTGGAGCTCATGCTCAACGTAGTTTCTAACTTCTTAAAGACTTGCGTCCAGAAGTCACTAGTAAACTTTGGATCTCGATCACTCACGATATCCATCAGTAACCCATAAAAACGAAATAATTCGTCAATGAATTAGTAAGCCAATTCAAGAGCTGTTACCGTGGTTTTAGTAGCAATAAATCTGGCTATTTTAGTTAGTCCTTCAACGACAACCCAGATGGCATCATGACCTTTTTCGGTGCGAGCAAAGCTAACAATTAAATCCAAGGATATACTTTCCCAATTATTATTGGGAATGTCCAAGGGATGTAAAAGTCTTGCGGCTTTAAGTTGCTCGGCTTTGTTAACCTGACACTGGTGACATTTAGTCACATAGCTATGTATGTCAGGACGCATCTTAGACCAATAAAATTGAGTGGAGATGAGAACGAGTGTACGATGTATTCCAGGGTGCCCTGGTGAGGGTGCATCATGGTATTAAAAAAGAATCCTCTTTTTGACCTCAGGTAAATCTGGAACACAAACCTTCCCATTACGGTAGAGCAAACCGTTAGCAATGTGGAAGTATTCCTTCGAGGATGTGGTGGTGTCTGTTCCAGACTCAACTCTTGCCCAATATTTTGCAAAATAACTGTCATCAAGATATTTTCCTCGAAGGTGATCATAAAGATCTGATGTTATTTTAGTGAAGCTAAGCATGTTAACTTCACAGATGCGACTTAGTGCATTAGTGACAGTGTTCATGGAACCTTTTACGATATCGTATGGAAAAATCAAAGTCCTAGATAAGATCAGCCCATCCTGCCTTACGACCTTTTAGGTCTTGTTGGTCACAAAAATATTTCAAGGACTCGTGGTCCGTAGTTACCACAAAGCGATTTCCATAAAGATAATGGCGCCATGTTTTGAGCGCATGTATAACTGCAAATAATTCCTTTTCTTGAACGGTATACCGACATTGAGCAGAATCAAGTTTCTTACTATCGAATGCTATTGGTTTACCATCTTGATACAAGACAGCACCTATAGCATAATCACTTGCATCGGTTTCAACGTCAAAAGGTTTTGAAGGATCAAGTAAAAGAAGTGAAGGAGCCTTGCAAACCAGGACCTTGAGTTCCTTAAAGGTGAGGTCTAGTGTAGCATTCCACACAATAGGTTTTGTAGACTTACGTTGTCGTGCCTTTCGGCTCCGGATCGTTGCGTGCGTCGGGTGTGAACCGTTGAGGTTTTGGACTAGGAGAAAGAAGAATATGAGATAAGGCTCCTTATGAATTGATTGCAAGAAAGAAAAATATTTGAAAGAAGATATGAAACTCATGAATCCCACGAGTATAGTGTATTAATTGATACTTAGAATGTAAGAGAGAAGTAGATGGAAAAAAATCGTGAATCCCACGAATATATTAGATTGATCAACCCTTGTAAAATAATCAACAACCTCTATACATCTTTCTCTCTTCCTTATATAGTGTTGGAAGAGTCTAAGTTTATTACATGCAAGCATCATGCTTTTCCTATTTTTAGTTTTCATGCACACTGCATGTGCATGATTAGTTTCTATCTCATCTTTTCTTTTTACTCGAGTGTCTATGCATGAATAACTTTTTGTACCATGCATGTCTAGAAATTTTACATGGGATAAAGTTTAGTATAACTTTAAAATTCATAATACGCTAGTATAGTGATAAGGCTTAACATTATTAACATGGAGGTGCAAGGTTCGAATCTTGCCCGATGCATGTAGGATATATATATTTATACTTTATTCTATTTACAAATATGTCTCTTCATCCGGTGAGAAACTCTCACCGGCCTTCTTCATCCGGCTCTTTCCGGTTCTGCTTAATCCGGTGCTCGCCGATTTTCGTTATCCAGTTCTTACCGAATCCTTCTTACCGGTCCTCTTCCGTTTCTCACCGACTCTCACCGGCCTTCTTCATCCGGCTCTTGTCAGGTCTCCTTACCGGTTCCTTCTTCCGGTTCTCACCGGGTACTCCATGCCCTATCCGAAGAGACCAAAAATGTAATTTTTAACGTAGTGTGCAAATTACACTACGACAACGTGTTTGACCTTTTAAAAGATCAGTAAACGGCATCGTCAATTGGGAGTAATTACGAAGAAACTTTCGCAAAAACCCGACAAAACCAAGGAATGATCGAACTTCTCGAATATTCCGAAGAGTGGGCCAAAGCTTGATTTTCTTAATGCGAAAAGGATCAATTTCAACTCCTCGTTCGGTTATGAGATGTCCTAGATAAGTAATTGATTTCTTGAAGAACTCACATTTTGAGATCTTCGCATAAAACTGTTTGTCACACAATGTTTGTAAACCAAAGCGGACATGTCTAACATGTTCTTTTAATGTATGGCTATAAACTAAAATATCATCCAAGAAAATAACGACAAATTTTCCAAGTTGTTCTCGGAAAATGTCATTCATTTCTTGTTGAAAAGTAGCCGGAGCATTGGTCAAACCAAAAGGCATAACCAAAAACTCGTAATGGCCATAGCGCGTACGAAATGCTGTTTTAGGAACATCGTCCTCACTTATTCGTATTTGATGGTAGCCAGTACGGAGATCAAGTTTCGTAAAATACCGAGCTCCCTAGAGACGGTCAATTAGATCATCAACCCGGGGCAATGGGTACGAATTCTTGATCGTCACTTTATTCAAGCGTCGGTAATTAATACACATACGCCATGTGCCCTCTTTCTTTTTTACCAAGGGAACTAGTGCACCCCATGGAGATTTACTATAACGTATATAACCCATTCGTAAATAGTCCTTGATTTGCTCAAATACCTCATCTTCTTCGGATTGACTTAAGCGATACGGAGGTATACTTATTGGTGCAACACTAGGTACAATATCTATACGATGGTCTATATTACGTTTAGGAGGTAACCCATCAAGTAGTTCACTTGGAAAAACATCATGAAAATCATTTAAGATTTCATCAAGTTGTTGTTGTTCAAAATATGTTAATTGAACCAGGACATTATCGATATTGTAAATGTGAATGTCTGGATCAAGTACACAATAAAATAACGTAGAACAAGACAACTCAGATTTTGATGAACACGAGGAAACAATCGAGAGGGATTGTTTTTTGATACATTGAATAAAATGCGTAAAATCGTTCAGTACAAAAGAAATGGAATGGCGAACCCAACCAATAAATAAAGAAGAGTTTTTATTATAAAACCAGGGATAACCCAGTATTACATCGGTGGTACAAAGATTCATTACATGGAAGTCTAGTTCCTCTATATAAGTATCAATAGAAATTCCTAATGAATGAATTGCCCCGTTGATGTATTGTACTCTTCCATCAGCCAACTGCACCGTGTAGGTGTGATCACTTACGGTGGGTTGGATTCTCCATATCTGAACCAAACGATCATTCACAAAATTGTGTGAGATTTCCGAATCAAATAAAAATTGTAGAGGAGATCCATTGATATACCTGTTTGCACGTAGTAAATCATTGGGACCCAATACATAGTGAGGGAAAGAACATTGACAATTACTTAAATGATGTGTATAGACCTGACGGACATTAGGAATCTAATCTTTATGGTCTGAAGCTTTAAGTTTGTTGTCGTGCTCTTTCCGTTGGAGCTTTTGACATTGCTCTTTTGTGTGACCCTTCTTTTTGCAGAATACGCAAAAAGGATGTTGTTGCTTACAATCGCGATCCAGGAATGCGTTGGGTGTCTTGCGTTTCCCAACAAATTGTGACTTCTTAGTCCCGGGCGCTTCATTGGGTTTGTTGTGGTCCTTCTTCGAAGTGCGTTGATAGCGAAGAACTATTTCAACGGCCTCTTCGAAGGATTTTGGATCCTTATCATGCACTATCCAGTGATAGTCCGAATTGGGGATGCCATTGACAAAACAAGCTATCAACCAATTGTCCCCTTCTAGACCCGATTTTTGGAATTGGGTTCTAGCATGGTGAACATAGTCTTCTAGCGAGGAAAATTTCCTGCTAGAGAGGTTCATTAAAGCTTGTGCTGCCTCGGTTCGAGAGGGAGGTTGCAGAAATTGGCCCTTAAAAACCGTGACAAAATCTGTCCAGGTATCGAGCAATTTCCCCATAGTACGGAGCCCACGCCACCAGGCGGCGGCCTTACCCCCGAGTTCTCGGCCGACATATGCAATCTTCGTACTATCTGGCGTGGGATAGAGCTGAAAATGAGACTCCCATCGTCCCAGCCAGGTGCAGATTGCTTCTTCGGTTCTTTCCTTTTTGTCTCCTGTAAATGGCTTAACGAGAAATGATGGTTCACCTTGTTGCTCATCAGGTCTATTAGTCTCACGTTGTAGACTAATGACACGTGCCTCAAGAGCACTCTGAGATTGCTGAAGTTCGGTCATTTGTTGAGCGGTGAAACTAAGGTATTGGCTTATTTGTGCCAAATACATCTCAGTGGACATTTGTCCAAGAGGAGTCCCTTGAGTTCCTTCCGCTTGAGCGGATGACATCGGGTCATTAATTTGAGCCATTAAAGATTATTTCTGGAAAAGAAATAGGATAAGGTCAGAGAGATAGTCATAACATCATGTCGTGATGTAAACATATCATGGGCAAACATTAATCGATATCATGATCTCACGTCAATACCCCTCTAGACGTATGAGATGAGGTTCAAGATCAGGTTACTATGGTAACACAAAGGTGTTTTAAAAACCATGGGGGTGACAATTTAATGTCTTTCCCTGATCTCTATATCGATTTTATATGGCGGTTCCCCGAGGCTCAACCATGTATGTTCGCATCATGAGTAGTTTATACACGAAAAAAATGTTAACAATAAACTATGTTTCTTTGCCCACATATGTGGTTTCGGCTCTTTAAGTCCTATTACGAGGACCTCGAGGTGCACTTAGACCTTAAGTCTAAACATGTGTTATAGTCATATGTATCAAGGATGTTGTATGGTCTTGGTCATATTTGAACTCGAGACCTCAAGAACAAATACATTAAACACTTGAGCCAACCAAGTAAGTTTCTCTTCTCGAATGCTTAATGTTTGATGCGTATAAGAGATATGTGAGGCATTTGATCATATATGTTTTTTTTAAAAGAACATATATGTCAAGGGTCCTTATTTCGCCCTCATTTACCAAAACTATGTTGGTACGTTACCTAACCTCAAGTCTCGTAATTGCGATGGCATACGCCAAAGTGAAACCTAATGGTCAAGCCAAATGAGCCGTCGTTTCATAGTAGGCCCACGTGGCCCATCACATGGTCACGTCATTACGAATGCCTCTCGTAAGAACGAGCTCATGGTGGCATCGTATCCATGTAACGAGGGAGGGATGTTGGATACGTGTGACATTGGAGCGACCTCACTTGAAGTGGGTCAAGCCCTACGTACTCAACATTATTATGGCTATAGGCGTTTCTTTACATAACGAAATCGAGGTCATCAACGGGGTTGTCAACAATCAAAATTTGTTGAAAAAGGGATGGTGACAACGCCATTCTCACAAAAATGTGAGGACGGCCACCAACATCCTTTTCCCGACAAGGACAACTTTCGATATAATCATGCAATAACGAATATACACATATGTTTACTTATCACATATATACAATCAAATACGTATATACGTGACCACATATGCCTATATTAAACATATCGTTATATTAAATAGCCACAAATGGTGTGATCGAGATACGTAATCAAGGTATATACCTCTACGCACACGAAACATCCACAAATAAGAGATCATCGTAATACGCAATTGAGGTATTGACCTCTTACGCATACGAGACCAAACGCATATCCCTTACAACAAATCACGGTATTAAACTCATACGCAAATGTAACATATGTTCGTGAACATAATACGTATTTGAGGTATTAACCTCGTACGCATACGACACTCATCACATATTATTTATATGTCAAACGAGGTATTGAGCTTGTGCAAATATGTAAACATTTTAGATAATTAATTAAAGACCACTACAACATCATTGACTTAATGAAAAAAAAAGACATATAAACTAAAGACATGATTAGATGGGAGAAGAGAGAATAGAAAAAAAAATAACAGAAAGAGTTACCGAAGTTTTTTGGTGAACGTTGTCTGGATCAAGGCCGACCGCACATCGATCGATCACCATCAATCAAAAGACAAAAGACAAACAAAGAAACATTAGTACATAGCTCTGATACCAAATATTAGAGATCTAGGTACTAAAGTAAGCTTAAGATAAGGATAAACTAATGATAGATAGAAAGGAGAAAGAGAAAGAAGGGTGTCGATCCACCCGACCACCCCCGAGCGGAGGGATCGAGACGGAATCGAGCCTCGATCGGCGTCCCATACCACCGCCATGGCGTCGAGTCGTACCTAGTGCTGGTGCACTCGCTACAAGAGTTGACCCACCATAAGAGCAGAGTCTCGATGTAGTCAAAAAGATGATCAAATGAGGGTAGCTAGGCCTCTTATTCATAGCGATACCCAAGGCCCCCAGGCAAGTTCACACTTGACCTAATGGGTTGTCTCAATCCGGAGGATTAAAAGTAATCCTCCCCTTCTTTACACTCTCGTTTAACCCTCACACTTATCCACGTGTATAGAATACTACGTTAAATTCTCACCATGGGATATTAAATGGTCATGCCCGTAACAAAGGGGCTCTTGAAATGGAGCGAAATACTTATTAGTGGGATATGATTGTTAGCGATTTTCCTAGGGTTTTATTAAGTTTTACTATGATCTATTTGGACAAGTAAAACTCCATATTGTTTGTTGCTCTAAGCACATTATGTAATGGAACTCTATGATGTTTCTCCAAGATAATTATGTTCATGTTGTTCTACGATGGAAAATATTTCATGTTCATTATGTTGTTTTGTGAGACTGTAAGTTACTTTGTGAGTGTGAATATGTTGGTGTTTTCTGATGTCGCAGAGTCTAAACGGTTGAATCTATTGCTCCTAAGGCCGATGGCAGTGTGGAAACTGTTGATGTTGTTGCGTGTTTAGAGGGCCACATCTTGAAAGTAGATGTAGCAACTGACACAAATGATCTGGTCACGCAAGTTGATCAAGCATGTTGGACAAATGATCTGATTTTGCAGGAAGATGCAGCATGTGATACTAGTGGGATGATACCAACCATATCAGTATCTACATGCACCGAGCCAATGACTAAGTCGACAACACAAGAGCACCAGAATGTAAAGCCAGGCCCAACACATTCGACCAGGGGTTTGAAGAGGAAAAGGACACCAATTGTGCCGACAGAACCTGAGTTGATTGAAATTGATCATGTGCTACCAGTAATTGGTGTAATAGAGGGTAAGTTATAGGAATGGAAACCTAAACCATTAGAAGTCGAAAGAAGAGCCTTGATCTTGGACCTTGATAAAGTCATGATGAGTGTGCGATATATGGCACCAACAAGGGACGCAAATCAATTTCTAGAGTGGGCTATGCAATACTTTGATTTGTTTATTTGGAGCGAAAAACCACGTACAGATGTGTGGAAGTGTGTAGAAAGATTCTTCCCGATGTGGCGACAACATTTCAAGGGTCAGTGGACATGAGAGAATTGTGAGTAGAAGGATGTTGCAAGATTGAAAAGACTTTCTGATTTTTGGGACACCTGGCCAGATTATAATGTCGACAATACGTTGATTCTAGATACAGAACATTTCCGACATTACTTCAACATTCGCAGATGCTGTCTCATTCTACCCGATGAAATGCCTGAACACTATTT
>NW_028231166.1:0-16663 GCF_043228905.1 Azolla caroliniana | reverse complement strand
ATAAGGGAGAACTAAGGGTGGACAAAGCAACTTTAGGATTGACCTATTATAACATCGTGGTTCGCCTACATTTATTTTTTTACACGTAGATTTGTTTGTTATCATCTGTAACTTTTTGTTTTAAGGGACACCTAAATATTTACACAAATGTACATATGGACGTTTTAACTTTATACGACCCATTAGGTTACACTTTCCAAGTGGATGAGACAACCACGTCCTTCAATTGAAAAAGGATACGGGACTTAAACATTATGTGTGTGTTATGCGTAAGTATTGGTGCGTTTGTATGTGGTCCCTCGAGGTAGCAAATAGTGCATAGATGCAACTTTTTGGCACCCAAAGAGGCATAGAAAAATTTTCATGTATGAACGTTCTCTAAGGTATCTTCTCCATTGTCATGACATGCTAAGGCTACATGAGAAAAGTGCGCAAACTCAAGTTTAATACAAGTTAGAGTTATGTCAAAGAAATAGCAAGGAAGAGTTCAATGTAGATAAGAATCAAGTAAGCCAAAAAACATAATTCAATTGGTAAGAGCAAGCACTTAAAGTGATAGATGCAAGCCTTAGAACCTATTTGGCCAATGGAAGAGGGAAACCACGAGCTCATTGTTGTTCAGGGTCATTTTGGGATTTGAGGCAAAACCTTCGTCGAAGTTCAGTTTGGCACAAGGAAGCGAATCACGAGAGTGTGTAGGAGGACGGCAACATAAAGAGCCAATGTGGTTGTCAATTGTAGCTACTACATGGAAACTCAAGGATCTCCCATTGACACAATTTTTATTTGATATTTCATTTTATTTATTGCTTGGGGTTTATATTTTAAAAAGCGAGTCCTATCGTGAGTCAAAGCCAACTATTTTTAATCTTGATGTATTAAAGATTTTTTTTTGGATGAATTATGCAATTTGGTAGATTTTAAATTGTTGAAAGATTTGTATATGTTCGAGGATTGCTGTGGAACTTTCAGATTGAAAATACAAAACCTGACACGTAAATTGTTATTTTGCTAGGGTAGAATCTCAGTTAGAATTAAGAAATATTCATGCACCCTACCAAGCATACTTTTCTATTAAAGTGGAAAATTACGAGCAATGAGATTTGAACCGATATTTATGTGAATACAGTGCCCAACCATTGAAATGTGCCCATTTGAGATGAAGGTTGAGGAAGCATACTAACTCCTTTGTACTTGGGATGAACTGTGGCAAGAGGGGACATAAATGTAATTTAAAAGAAAGGAGGAGAAATTAAGAAGAAAGAGAGGAAAAGGATGAACTCATTTGTTGCAAAGGAGGAGGAGGAGCTCCCAAAGAAATACAACATTTGTTGGTGCAAGTTTGGTTGGCGATCAACATTCGATGCCTAAGCTAAAGCCACGTGGCATTGGCCACGTTACTATTAAACTTTTGTTTCCCTAAATACCCCTCACATACCAACATACCAATCACTTACACATAAACATTGAAATTTATATGCTACCTACACGTTGACATAATCATATTTACATAAATACACACATACTTACACATAAACACACGCACGTACGCACATATTTACATACCTATGTATGTGCATATGTGTTTGCACATATACATGCACACGCATACTCATCTAATTCATACATTTGAATACACATGCATATATTTAGCTTACATACATATACACATACATACTCGACATTCATAAACTTGTAATCTTACGTATACACGTATTCAAATGTATAAGTACAACACATACACATACATTAATCACATAAATAAACCACACATACGTACACATGCACATACTTCTATGGATTAGTATAAGCATATTCATTCACACGTACATGCACGTATATAAAGAAATACACGGTTCACTTACATGCTAGTTCATAAATAAACTACTCACGAATACACACACTCTTGCATACAAGTAAATACATACATAAGTATATACAAACTTGGATTCTATTAAGGACCTATCCCCACAATTTGTTAACCTGGCCTCGTCACCATATTCAATTCATATAATCGACGAATCCAATGGGTAGTTCATGGAGATAAAGGTTGTGTTTGTCTGGGCCAAATTTCACATTTATAGTTTTTCTATGAAGGGATTGTTCCCTTTGACATTAGGGTGGTCATATGGCCTGAAGCTCTAGAAATTATGATATATCCCCCTTTTCCCCGTATATTACTAAGTCTGGTACCCATGCTCATGTTGATGCCTCCATGGGTCGCGCAATGTATGGTGGATGCTTAACAATAGAAGTTTGAGGAGAAGAGGTTAAAAGGCTCTGAAAATGACTTTTATAGCTTGATTACAAAAAGGTTGTCCCCTTTCACATTTGGACGTCCATTAGACTTCAAGCTTTATAACTACTTTGTTGTGTTCTCCTTTCTCTCAGTCTCACAAATGGTCTTTGGTATTAATGCTAATCTCTTCGTTGGTCACACTAAATAAGACAATTACTTCACACTAACTACAATATTTGGGGGCATAAAGTTTAATCGTTACTACTGAGTCCCATGGTTCCCCTTCCTTAAGTTGACTAATCACAGGATCAAGGGCACCACTCTCAAATAGCAAAGTCCACATCATACTTCAACTCATAAAAACACTAAATTCTCTACCCCATGCAACCAAGAAGGTAGTTGGTATTCTAACGTAAAACCAATGTTAGCATGCATTACAAGTGTGAACATAGTCTTCAACGAACTTACAATGCTTTGACCAGTATTGATCTAGATAGGCTCCAAAATGTCAAGACATTGTTGTGCCATGACTATACTGAACAATGGTCATCCCGAAAGAATAGTAGAAAAATGCTTCAAAAGACCAAATATATGAGGTTCTTGTGATCGTTGTAAACAATGAACGTGTTAGAAGAAGCATCAAAGAGGTGGTTTCATTGCTCCAAAATCTCATAATAAATCTCCTAATTTATTTTTGCAGCTTCAAACTTTCACAAATGAAACGTGGTTGGATGCAACTACCCATAATCTCCTTTCCACAACACACTCCCATGCAAAATCAAACGTATCAACTTTGAGGATGAGAGTTCAATTGGATTACCATGGACGAAAAATGAGAGTAAATGTAAAAGCTCCCTTTAAATTTTAAAATGTCTTTATTATACAAGTTCAAATACCAAAAGAATTTGTACATCACACGTAAAACGTGATAACTACAAGTCTAGAATTTGTTTGAATGTTCATTGGATTCACAAATATACCCTCATGCGAGACTGTGTATCCTATAGTTCGACTTAATCATGATTGGAATTGAGTGTCTCTAGTTTGGCATAGAGCCATAATTGTATTAGAACTTGTGGAATGTGGACATTGTGTCCCTCTTAGATCTTTTGAGTAGACTAACATGTCATCCAAGCAAACAATGGTGAAGGTGTCAAAAAATTTCTAGAGAATATCATTTGTCACCTTTTTTTTTTATTATCGGTGCATTCATATATAAAAAAGGTATAATTGCTTATATGAAATGTCTATACCATTTGTGAAATATGATCTTCCATTCACCCCCAACTTGAATCAGAACAAGGTATGTAGGTCAAAGGTCTAGCTTTATAAAGTAGTTGACTCCGCTTAGATGCTCCAAAAGTCTTGAAACAAATGATTCTAGCATGTTTATTTTGAATGGGAACCTTATTTAATCCTCAATAATCCAAGAACAAACGAAGAGAACCATCTCTCCTCTCGATAAAGAAGATGACCACACCGATAAAATATCAAATTCTTCAAAATAATCCACTTGTTGATTTCTCATTGACATATCACTGAAGAACCTCAAAGCTCCGGTGGAGGGGAAACGAATGCCAACAACATAGATTCTAAGTGCTAGGATATAAGGCACATATGCCAAAACATCTTTAGATCATGGAGATCATTACTTTCCATGACCAATCAATGCAAGGACACCCAAATGCAAGGAACTTGTGGAACTTCACAACCTAATTCCACTACAACAACCAACCTGCACTTCATGGTTGCAAATCATATCGAATAATATATTTACTGCATGCATAAAGATCACGATCATTTAGGTTTCGGAGACATGGAGGTTATATTTTTTGTCTCATTATGGGCAATATGAATTCACTCATATATTGTAATCATGATTTGTCTCATAACCCAAATTTGGCATTTAGTATACATTAATATCTCTCTCTACAATTGCATGGGAAGGAAGTAAAATCGTTCAATTAAAGAAATCTAAATTAAAGCTTTGAGTGTCAAATGGATGAAAGATATGAAGAAATGGTTTGGAAAATGGGACGCCTCACATTTGCTTCATGATGCGTTAGTAGGTGCCTTCGTGAATGAGGTTTTTTTTGCAATGCAAATGTATCACAATTTGGGAAAGGCGTGGAGACACATTTTTCACATTGAATTACAAGTGTTGCACCAACCTACAAAACCATAATGTTGTCCAAATGGAGAAACGATGCAAATCGATACATGTTAGAGGCCACCCCTTTGTCCATTGTTCATACCATTCCTTTAATGCAACTTAACTCACTTTCTCGTCAATGCCATGCATGTTCTTGGGCACAAGTGAGAAAACTATGCATATATATTTTCCCAAAACAAATGCAGGAGTTGTAATATCACACTATGAGAAAACGTGTTGCATTTTACCGCATTCGAGTTAGTTTTCCACATCATTGTTGATTCGGTTCACACATTCATTTCACAATCACAAGATACACTCTCGATTGCAAGCTTTATGAAGGTGTCATATTTTATCTCTAAATATGACAATGATTAAAATGATTACACAATTTTACGACAACTATGCAAAAGTGATTAAATTTTGGTCTCATAGGTCATATTCAACCCCCCTTGGAAGATGATAATAAAACCCATCTATTTATCACCCATAATTTAATCACTCATCTTCTTTATGTACACTTAATATCCTTTATAATACCCCTATTAGTTCTTTACATAAGTGAGGCTCCAACAACTTACATGTCAAAAAATGTAGGTCAAGACAAGCAAATAACTTATTGTCTTTAATACAAATGTATTATGAGGGGTAGAAATAGATGAGCATACATTATGGAAACAATTGTTAGCTCACACTACAAAAGGACTTGAAAACAACATGACAATTATTAGACATGTAAAACGACCATGTAGCTCACTGTGCCAAATTAAAATCACCAGCATGCCAACGACAATGATCGAGTAGCTCATGAACATCAATACAACACAATAGGAGGCAACAAATCCCACATGGCATCTCAAAAATGACCCAAACAGGGTGATGATGACCCAAACTTGAAAGAACCATAAAAGAAAATTGAAGAACTATAAATGAAGATTGAAGAACTATAAATGAAGATCGCGCGATAACAATTGCAACAGTAACAACAAGCACAAGCCCGTGGATAGAAAGGAGGCGTGACGGCAATAATGGAGTGACAGAATGACAAGGAATGGCATATTGAGGGAGCAACCTTCATTTTAATTTTCAACCTAAAGCATACTTCCATATCAGAGAAAACATTGACGTGTTTGTCAAGATGTCGTTGTGAGACTATGATCAAACTAATCACAACCTTTGTACAACATAGGCATGTAATGCTATGACAACATTAACCCTCTAAAGCGGAACCCATTAGTTTAAATCCCATCCCATAGTATCGTTAGTGAAATAACACAATTAGTGACATTTGAACATGGGTGAATAGTTTAGTAAAAACAAGGCTTACCATTCCCTGTTGTTACTTAACCAACTTCATCTCCAACATATTTTTGAAATACAAGGATGTGAAGCATATTTTTATAGTTTTTCTATAAAAAATTGAGATTTATGCTTCAGTTTGTATCCTTGTGGAGACTTTATTTATTGTGATTTTTTTTAAGACACGTGCATCATGAGAAGTTTTAACATGAATTATACGGGCATTCCCCTGGTTGAGCATTTAAATCTATTTCTCCAACCAACGAACTCCATATGTATCCAATGTGTAGATGTGTGTTAACAACCTCTTTTGTGGACACTATGGATCTACGTTCTGATTTATGATTGGGAAATTGGTCAATTCACCTAGAAACAACGTGCTCATGTGTGGCTCAAGCCAATGTACCCTTACACATTTATCACGGCCCACTGATGTTGATATGCCAAAGTTAGATGTAATAACTACTCTCTCCCCCGAAATAATAAGGAACGAAAACAAAGCGCACATGTACACATGAGGATTTTGCCAAACTTAGGAATGGGAAGGTAGTATGTACATTATAAATGATTTTAGTAGTAATATGCTATTGCTAGGGGATAACCCTATCAAATTAGTTATTTGCTACATTTGGTTGAGAAAAGCACATAAATCTAGAAGAAAAGGATGGTGGTTTGGATCACTTGCCATTACTAGAGCAAACAGACATTTCAAATTATTGTGCCTATTAATTAAATCATATACATGCATGTGCATGCTCATATATACATTCATTTACACACATATGTGGGCTATACAAGAGTGACCTATCTCTGTTGAGTGAGAGAATTGAATGTAACACTCGTATGATATTGTGTAGCTTGCATACTTGCATTGGACACACCCAACATATATCCCTCGTATTGAGTAGTATTTCAAATATCTTTTTCCATCCTTAAGTTGCGTGTAATTGACATGGTTGCTTTCTTGAAAGAAATTGTATGTTGATTAGTTCTTTATTCAAAAGTTTGCATTTCATACAAGCTTTATCCATTTTATTTATTTATCTAGTAAGAGTTTGAGACGACAAAGAGACGATCCTATTGGTACATCTATTTACTCACATAGGACAAAGATGAGAGAAAGAGCTCGAAGATACATGAATTGACAAATTATTTGGTAGTTGAAGGCGAAAGTAAGGCTCGAATTGGCTGAAAATTTGAGGACATTTTTTCATATCTACCGGGGAAATACCATTGTCATATATTTTATATATTAGGCCATAAAATTCCCAAAAACATGCAAAATTAACTTATTTTGTCGACAATCACCTCCTACATGCTATTCTTTCGAGATGATGAATGCAAAATGTATCGTGAAACCATCACACCACCATATTTGATTGTCTTGAGAGGACAACTACGATGGACCTACATATCATGTGTTATGATTTGCCTGGATGACGTCATTTATATTCTTTGCAATCTTCTTCTTGATAAAAGGAAAAAAGAGAACCATGTCACAAAATGAAGATATTGGGCCATGCGTGATCTATAATGGGATAACCCATGAGAAATCCTCACGTCAAATATTATGATGGTGCACGCACATAATTTTAATGTAGAACGTAATGGTCTTCTCTAATTTACTAAAAAACATCAAATTGTGACTTAGACATCCACCACGTGATATAAACAAAACATCATTCTCTCAACTATGGTTTAAACACCCACTTTTTATCATCAATAGGTAAGGTATGTAGTGGTACTACCATGTTAACAATGTTAGCACTTAAGTGTTGTGGACACTAATTCATCAATGCTAATAACTCTGATAACATAACATGATCACTTATTGGATACGCTACTTCAATGACATCAACAAACTTATGTGATGTTGGCATCAAGACATCATCCAAACATTAATGGAACTTAGAAGTTCCAATCACTGTTACAGTAGTCTATTACGAATCAAAATGCTAATGATAAGCAATTAATATAAATGATGAGAAACAATATGGCTTGCAGGATGCTTAACCACACCAACCACCTTCAAGAGAAGGGCAAAGGGCAAGGGGCAAATGTAAAATATCATTGATTTTCCACACCACCGAATATTACCTTATATTATACACCCTAAATTTGAGATGAATGAACATGAAAGAACACATGGTTGCCTCATCAATTGAGTCTCAACTACATCTAGCTAGAGATGTATTGATGAAGGGGATAGTTAGTCCCCTTTATATGACCCAATTCCATAGGTTTTGATGCCACCATGTATAGGTCCTCATGGGTTTATCCCACCCTAACAATTGAAATTAGTTTTAGAATCGGTACCTAATGTTATGTTTATAACACAAGTGCTCGAACAAAACATCAATGTTAGGAGGAATTTGATATGAGATTCTAGATTGGAATAATAACTCGATAAAAGTGGCTTAGGTGGTTAACTCAAGATGTGGCAGTGATGAAATTGAATGTTATTAAGGTAGCAACCCTTATGGTGGTTATAGAGCAAAGCCACCAACCCCCCATCATAGCGCAATATGTGACGTGTTATTGTAACTACTATGAGTGTCATGATGATCGATTCATCATCGTAAGGTCTCCAACCATGGGATCCAAGGGTAATAACGGTAATTTAGCAAGGCCAAACTCTATACATTTGTTTGTATTGTTTTATTCACACCCCAATTGCTCTTTCTTTGATAAGATGTATACACAATGTGTTTTTTTACATGACGCATTTACAAGTAGATTGCATTAATTATTCTCTTATTGGTACAATATGGTGCATGCTCACATCTACCATTTGAGAAATATATATTATTATTGTCCTTGATAGTCAATTATCATATATGAGATTGAAACAAAAGCATGCTCACATGTTATGGATGGATTTAAGAAGCGACTCCCAATGTTCAATAATTGTAGTTTTGGTGATCAAGAGTACACATAGTGAATGTGCGAGAATTTTGTTTAGGGATTGGAGTAGATTAATGATACACGGGAAGTAAACTCGAATATTGTCAAAGGCAAAGCATTCTAAGAGAGTGTAATAGGCAGACTCAGTGGTGGTGTGGGAGACACCAATATACAATTGCAAATAAGAAAAAAATCCAAACATGTACGCTTGGGAAGCGTTTACAAACAAGAGACATTTAAAAGAAATGCTCAAGTGCTGAATTGGATATAAGAGATAACTTAAGCAATTCCAAGAGGATGAACAAACTCATTGTTAGAGAAGGCCCAATTTGTGGACGTCTCCTTAGGATGATTGGTGCCTCTTTCATGAGACCCACACTTTAGTGTTTGCGTGCTACCATCAGAACGTGTTTATTGCAAACACCTTTATTAAGTGGCACCTACATTTTTCCTATTTCAATAACAACTCACGCCATGATGTTTGATGAGGAACTATTTTTAAGATGCGTGGTTCATTTGGAAAACAAGATGCAATAGATCCAAGAGCGAGCACTCATTGAGGTGAAAGATCTTGAAATTGGCAAATGGACAATCACCTAGTTGCATAAATGTTGGATCTCAATGAGTGGTTGCGGTCTTTTGATGTGCAATAAGATGTTATAGTCTCCTTCCAAGGCCAATGTCAAAGAGGGAGAGATCAATCCAGAGTCTCAACAAGACAAGGAGAACATGAAAGCTTTGTTAACTAGCAACATTGAGATGAGACATTTGAAAATTTGATAACGAACTGGATTTGATTTCACACTACATTAAGTGGAACCAAACACAAACAACTTGGTCTTGGATGAGTTAAAGGATGCATTAACATGAGATGGTGGGGCAAAAGCAACGAGAGGGAGAGGGAGATGTAAACAAGAGTGAAAGAGATATGGAGAGATGTAAAAAGAAGAGGGGGAGAGACATACATATATACTTGTATGTGTGCAATTATGTCCCTTCCTAGAGATATACAATTAAATGGGAACAATACAATATAGAGATCAGAGTGTAGCTTCGGACAGCTTGGCTCATCTTTGGGGTGTGTGGCGCCCTTTAGATAAACCACTCACCCTTGCAAATATCTAGCGTTCGACGATCGCAACAAGGCGGGTACATAATCCACTATGATAGAGTGGCATATCAAGATTGTATGGAATCATCACCTCCCATTTTATTTGTTTTATTTTGAGTTTTTTCATCTTACACATTAAATCGAAATCAAAACGAATAGGGGTGTGCCACTTGCAAAAGGATCGAGAGAGGCACAAAACGAAGAGAAGATGTGTCCGGTTCGGAGCGAGTGTGAAATGAATGCGATGCGAGGGACGACCCTTTCTTTTGGAGAAAGGGAAAGGTTGGGGGGGGTGGGGCTACACACACACACAAACACACACACCCGATCTCACTTACACGTCCACTTCAAGAGAGATCCTCAAAAAGGCAAGAGTTGGTGGCTAATGAATGTAGGCAGGCATGGGACGCAACGTACACACAAACACACATACATACATAGTACACATGGATGCATGCATACATAATACATACATAGCACACATGCATACATACGTGCATAACATATAGCATGCAGACATACATAGCATTACGTATAATATTGTGTAATTGTGTATGTACATATATGACTTACGTACAAACACAGTAGCGTACACGTGTGTAGTTATATTATTATTATAATTATATATTTCTTTACTTATCGGGAAAAAGGCATTATTACGAGCTGACAAGGAAGAAGAAAAGGGCAAAAAAAGGGAAAAAGAAAAAAGAAAAAAGGGAAAAAGAAAAAAGAAAAAAGAAAAAAGAAAAAAGAAAAAAGAAAAAAGGAAAAAGAAAAAAGAAAAAAGGGAAAAAGAAAAAAGAAAAAAGAAAAAAGAAAAAAGAAAAAAGAAAAAAGAAAAAAGAAAAAAGAAAAAAGAAAAAAGAAAAAAGAAAAAAGAAAAAAGAAAAAAGAAAAAAGAAAAAAGAAAAAAGAAAAAAGAAAAAAGAAAAAAGAAAAAAGAAAAAAGAAAAAAGAAAAAAGAAAAAAGAAAAAAGAAAAAAGAAAAAAGAAAAAAGAAAAAAGAAAAAAGAAAAAAAGGAAGAGAAAAAAGAAAAAGAAGAAAGAGGAAAAAGTGGAAAAGGAAGAAAAGAAAGAAGGAAAAAATAGAAAATAAGGAAAACTTAAAAGCTAAAAAAATAAAAGAAATAAGAAGAAAGAAGAAAATAAAGAAAGAGGGAAAAACGAAGCAAGAAAGAAAAGAAAAAAGAAGAAAGAGAAAAAAAGAAAAAAGGAAGAAGAAGAAGAAGAAGAAGAAGAAGAAAAAAAGGAACAAAAAAGCTCAAAAAAAGAAATAAAAAAAATAAAAAGAAAAAAGGAAAGAGAAGAAAGAAGAAAATCATTATTGTTGTTGAAAGAGTGAGTATAGATGATGAAAATCGAGGAGCGGATTTGGCGGGCGGGGCCCGCCGAACCACCGTCATCTTCTCTTCTTCAGAATATATGGCCGCCGGCACTCAGCCTCCTTCCTACGTTCCAACCAAACCCTAACCCTAACCCTAACTCTAACCCTAACCCTAAAGAAGAAGGCGAAGAAGAAGAAGTATAGAAGAAGAAGAAGTATAGGGGGGGCGGGGCTTTGGATCCTGCCTTTTCAGCAATAAACCGCCAGAGTTAGTGCCAGTTTTTAGCAGCCATACTATAATACTACCCTACCTACACACAGAAGCAGAGAGAGAGAGAGAGAGAGAGGCAGAAAAACTGATAGAGAGTGAATGTGCACCGCCCGATCCCATGCAGCATCCAACGGCCCAGATGAAGGCCACCCCCCCTCTCCCTCTCTCTCTCTCTTCTCTCTCTCTCTCTCATTCTCATTCATTTAGTCGCTATCAGACTCTCTCTCTCTAGACCCCACATCTCTCTCTCTCTCTCTCTCTCTCTCTCTTGCCCTGTGTCAGAGGTTCCCATCCCTCCTTCCTGTCTCTTCCCCCTCAGAGAAAGAGAGAGAGAGAGAGAGAGAGAGAGAGAGAGAGAGTTCTTTTATGAGCCCTCTCTCCTCTCTCTTCTTCCTTTTCCGCCATAGCTGTCCACCTTCCATATCTTCCCCCCTTTCCTCCTCTTAGCTTTTCATTAACTCTCTCACTCAGACCTGCAAGCTAGCTACTCTCTCAGCCACACTGTGAGGCACAGACAGACAGACAGACAGACAGACAGACAGAAGAAGAAGAAGACACAGCAAATGCCAATCCTCCATTCCATTCCATTGCACTCCATTCCATCCCCCTTCCTCTTCCTTCCTCTCTTCTAATTTGGTCTAACTAGAACTCTGTCTGATGAAGGGTGTGGGGTGGGGGGGAGGAGAGACATAAGAGATATATAGAAAAAGATTTCTCAGACACACAGATTTCTGCTCCCATGATATATGCACATTATCAACACTCATGCTAATGCCAATCCTCCATCTTCTGTTCTCTCTCTCTCTCTCCTGTGATCCCTTGAGAAGGTAGATAATTCCTTCTGTTTTAATATACAGACTCAAGCTTTCCTGCTCTGCTTCTTCATCCCACAGAAGAAAAAAAAAACGCATCGGAAAAGCAGATTTTTTGTTTTCTGCCTCCGTGATCTCTGTGGGGTGCAAGAAGCTCTGCACTTTTCTTTTCCTTTCCTTTTCTTCTTCTGACCCAACCTTAAAAATCAAGATAAGAAATATAAGAGAAAAAGAAAGTAAAGATAGAAAGAAATCATCAGGTTTAGATGAGATGTCGCCTGGAGGGGAAACAGTAACCCTAACCAGCAACTTTGGATCTATGGGGGGAGGATTTGGCGGCTATGGAAGCATGCTCTCTTCCATGCCTCCCAGGCTCATGACGAGCTTGCCCAAACAGCATCACCTCTACAACAACCATCCATCATCAAATCTGTCTCTTGCTCCGGTAAGTAACTCTTCCATTGCTTACACACCCATTCCATGGCCGCTTCAGCCATGGATTCTCAAGAATCTCTGTTTTTCTTTGGCTTCCATCAGTAAGAAATACTGGATTATCTACCTAATTTACCTGGCCTGCCTGTCTGTTTTTGTGTAGCTTGGAGACGTAGACGCTTTTCAGTACGACCTGCCGCCGAGTGGAGGTGAAGGAGGAGGGTTCTATTTTCTTGGCGATGGCGGCTCCTCCTCCGGTCAGACGGTGGAGAATAACGAGATGATTGCGCTGATGACGCGAAGGGAGCAGAATCAGAACCTGCAGCAACTGAAGGAAGAGGAATCGGATGATAAATTCAGCAGCGACAACCCGGAGGGGGGCGGCTCGGGTGATGAGCTTCTGCAGGATGGCGATGGCGCTGGTGCAGGCGATGAGGATGAAGATGATGCCAGTGGCCGTCCGAAGAAGAAGCGCTACCATCGCCACACACTCCATCAGATCAACGAAATGGAGAGGTATATCTGATCTACTTTCCAAATAGTGAAAATGCAGATATGGCAATGCAACAGAATTCATGGACCTTGTGTGCCGCAATATGTTTTTTTTGCAGGTTCTTCAAGGAATGCCCCCACCCAGACGAGAAGCAGAGACAGGAACTTGGCAGGGAGCTGAAGCTTTCGACCAGGCAGATCAAGTTTTGGTTCCAGAACAAGCGGACCAAGATGAAGGTACGTTGCCTGCCGCCATCTGTACAGCTTTTGTTGTCTAATCTTACCCATGGCTAATGCTTCTTCTCTTTGTCTGACTGTTTCTGCAGGTTCACCATGAACGTCATGACAATGGTGTCCTTAGGTCAGATAACGAGAAGCTCAAGGCTGAAAACTTTGCACTTCGTGATGCGGTGAGGAATCTCGCTTGCCCTAATTGTGGTGGACCTGCAAACCTGACAGAGATGTCGTTTGACGAACAGCAGCTGAGGATCGAGAACGTGAGGCTACGAGAGGAGGTAATGGAGTTATTCATCTTCATCTGTTCCACTGCATTCTGCGAGAAAACCAAATTCTTTGGCTGATTGTTAATTTTAGCTCATTCTTCTTCTAAACTGTTGCAGATTGACCGGATCACAGCTATGGCAGCCAAGTACATCGGGCGGCAAGGTGGAATGAATGAAATGTCTCCCTCAAGATCTCATGCCAGTGGATTAGACGTTCTCCAAGGGTCCACTGCATTGCCTCCACCACAACCAGCTGATCATAATCAGCTTTTCGAATCTGCATCCAATAGTATCATTGGAGTTACAGATCTCGCTGCCACTGCTAGATCATTCCCTCTAACTGAAGTCGAGAAACCTCTTGTTGTGGAGCTGGCAGTGGCCTCCATGGAAGAATTGTTACAGGTTTCTCAGGCAGGAGAGCCTCTCTGGACGTATGACCCTAACAATCCTTCTTCTGAGAGCATTGACCATGATGTGTATCTGCAGAGATTTCAGAGAGGCATTGGTCCCACTCCTGTTGGCCTTAAACCTGACACTTCAAGGCACACAGGGTTGGTTATCATGAACTCTAAGTCATTGATCGAGAGTTTTATGGATGTGGTGAGCTTCATTCATAGATGTCACAAATGATCTTCATGGATGTGATGCCCTTTGGATAATATGTATTTAACTGTTTATTGTTTATGGTGCAGAATCGCTGGGCAGAAATGTTTCCTTCTATCATTTCAAGGGCTGAAGCTCTGGAAATGCTTTCGACTGGAGTTGCTGGATCCTATGATGGAGCTATCCAACTGGTATGCCAATTATGCAATACATCTTGTGTGCAGAGATGTTTATACGCTAAATGATCTTTCGGTTAAATGTTTACGTCGTCTGAACTGTTGCATTATTATCCCTGCTTGACTGATATGGTCCAGCTTCCATACATTTGCAGATGTATGCTGAATTTCAAGTTTCTTCGCCCCTTGTGCCCACTCGAGAATTCTACTTCTTGCGCTACTGCAAGCGTGTGGATCATTTGTGGGTGATTGTGGATGTATCTGTTGATAGTCTTAGAGCAAATCCAAATTCTCCGACCCCACTTCGGTGTAGAAGGCGCCCTTCTGGATGCATTATTGAGGAAATGCCGAGTGGATATTCCAAGGTATGTTTAAATCAACCCCTCTCAAGTTTAGGTTGTGGATTCTCCAAGGCTAATAGGAAAGAGAAGTTATACTTTGCCCAATGTGAGAAAAAATGCATCCTTGTGTGATTACCAGGTGTCTTGGGTGGAACATACTGAGGCGCCTACTTCAGCTGTTCATGGATTGTATAAATTGCTCGTCAATTCTGGCATGGCATTCGGTGCAGTGCGTTGGCTATGTTCATTACAAAGGCAGTGTGAAAGGATTGCTAGTGTGCTTGCTAATGTCCCACCAAGAGATATGAGTGGTGAGAGAGAATGGTTGTGTCTTGAATTTATAATGCTTGTATGTTGGATTTATACTGTTGTTACCATCAAGTTTCTGTACTGAAAGCTTGAATCTGCAGTAATTCCGAATCCGGAAGGTCGCAGAAGCATGCTGAAGCTGGCCGAGAGAATGACCAACAATTTCTGCAGTGGAGTGAGTGCATCAACCTCCCATACATGGGTGACCTTGGCAGGTAGCAACAATGGTGGGGGTGCAGACGATGTGCGAGTGCTCATCCGCAAGAGTGTGGATGATCCCGGGAGGCCACCGGGCATTGTGCTGAGTGCCGCCACTTCCCTCTGGTTGCCAGTACCCCCTGCCCAGGTCTTTAACTTCCTTCGAGATGAACGCTTCCGAACCGAGGTATACCGTCCGGAGCTCAATCTCTCAAAATAATAACCTACAAACTGGTCTATTTTACAATCTGTTTATTTATTGGCATACTGTAAAGACTCCCTGGAACTAATCTCTCTTTATTCTCTTGTGGCAAATTTAGTGGGATATCCTCTCCAATACTGGTGTGGTCGAAGAAATGTTCCACTTAGCCAAAGGCCAAGACCCCGGCAACTCCGTCTCTCTCTTGAGAGTAAATGTAAGCTGCCTGCAATTCATTCCACTGTTATATGGCTTAAATCAACCAGCTTTCTCGATCGATGACTAACAATATATGTCAATGCAGCCTATTTCGGCAAATCAAAGCAACATGCTCATTCTTCAGGAGTGCTGTACAGATGAGGCATGCTCTCTTGTGGTCTATGCCCCCGTCGACATTGCGGCCATGAGTACAGTCTTGAATGGGGGGGATCCTGATTCTGTTGCCCTCTTGCCCTCTGGTTTTGCCATCCTCCCAGACGGTCCGCCCCGTGCAGGAACATCCAATGCCGGAGGCTCGTTGCTCACCGTAGCATTTCAAATTCTGGTAGACCATGTACCCACGGCGAGATTGTCTCTGGGATCGGTGGCTACTGTGAACAAGCTCATCTCCAACACGGTGGTTCGGATCAGAAGTGCCCTGGCCTGAATGTTGGTTGGGATCATTATTTGATCACCACATGCTGGCGGAGCAGAACTTCTAATGGGAGCTGGAAGTCTGATATTAATTTTTTTTTGTGCGTTTTGCCATCACAAAAACTCAAAGGAGACACTACTACTACTACTACTACTTCTACTTCTACTACTACTATATGCTAGATATGGCCTCCTCATCTATCATGCACATCCATTATTAGTATCATCAGTTTTTTGAGGGGAAATCAACATATTTTCAAGCAAAACTGACATATGTTGATATCTCCCTCAAAGACCCACCCATCAAATCATGATAGTTACGGAGGCCATTTTGATTCATCTTCTTTGTTGGGCAGCAAATTAGGGTTTGTCAGTAGAGAAAAAGAAAGAATGAACAAACAGTCAAGAACGCACCACTACCCCCCCCCAATCCCCCCCCCCCAAATCTCTGTAGTGGTTCGGGCATTGACTGTAGCTAATTTAATTTTGTTTTGTCGTTTTCTCTACATACTTTTGTTTTTTCACTTTCACTTTCTCTACATATATATGTAATTATGGGTTTTCCCATACATATTTCTGTGTCAGAACCTTTTTGCTGCCCTCTGCCTTGCTTCTTGTTGGACATGCCCTTTTTTTTGTTTTACTTAATGAAGAAGAAAGTTACA
>NW_028231165.1:0-16675 GCF_043228905.1 Azolla caroliniana | reverse complement strand
GCGGCCCCACTCTTTAATTGCCCGAATAAAAAATCCTCTTGGTTATCCCCTTTGAGGGAGGCTCGATTGCGCTCATGGTTGGGCCTCACTGTAAGGAATTGGACCGAATGCTTCCCATCTTGGCTCTTGACCCTCGCATATGCCAACCCGTTGTCTAGCACCTTCGTCTCCATGCGAGCCGCCGTGATGTATGGTTCACCCAAGATGACCGGGTGCGAGGACGTCTCTTGTACAAAGAAATGTTGATCTATTTCTACGTCCCCCACCTTCACACGTACATTCGGGCAAGCCCCGTATAGCTCCTCGGTTGCTCGGGTCGCCGTTCTAATCTTCCACCCGTGCTTCGTGTTGATCAGCCACTTTCCCTTTTTATAAAAGTCCATGGACATAAGGTTGATCTCAGAGCCATGGTCGATCAATGCTACCACCAGCTCTTTTACATCTCCGACCCGTACAGGTGTCTCCGTTGCCGCTCTCGCCCAATGCGGCCTCGTGTAGTGACTGTCCGCATAGTCTTCGTCTTCCTCGGGGACCTCAATTGACAATGCATTTACAATCGCGGGTTTTGCCACTTCTTGCTCCGTTGAGAGCCGCTTCCTCTTCATTAGGTCGATGATGAACTCATGGAATTCTTTCTTGGCAATTCCGAGGACCTCTCGCAGAGTAAACTCTACGCGATTATCGAGGATCCTCTCCTCCACTACCTTCTTCAAGTCCGTTGCTTGTTCGATCTCCGAGAAAAGCTTGAAGTTGGGGGGGTTCCCCTTCTCTTTCCATCTCTCATCGCGTGCTTGAGACTGGTTCGGCTCTTCCCTTCTTCGTGCACCTCGAGCGTCGTATTTCCTTGATGGACCGGCTCCCTCGTCATTTCCTACCTTCTTCTCTTCTACCATTACTTCATAGTTTTGGCAAGCGGCTTCCACTAAGCCTGTCTTTTCTTCCACCGGATCCTTCCACCCGGTTGCCTCTTGGACCCTTCTTTCTGCTTCGTCCGCTTCTTCTCTTTTGAACTTCCCCTTAGAGAGGCTTTCAAGGATTGATGGCCAAAAGTCAAACTCTTTCTCCTCTTGCCTCCTCACCTCTTTCCCCACTCGGATCCCAACGAACGCCGAGTAGTGGACGACTTCGACATGTCGTGCTTCGGCCTCCTCCATTAGCCTTCTCATGCCCCCACAGCCTTGATTCAATCCCAAGGATAGACAATATCCTTTCTTAGGGCCTCTTGAAAGTCTCCACACTCCCTTCGTAGGTGGTCGGGGTTGTCGCACCACATACATCTTTGCACGAACGGGGGACGTCGATCTTGAGGGCCGCCACTCTCTCTCCTAGCTTGCGCTATTTGGAGATCTTGCACCATCTTTGTGAACTCGTCTATTGCCGACCCTCCCGACGGTGCTTCAACCACGTTTCTCTCAGGGATGAACCTTGCATTTGCTTGCTCTCTTTCTTGAGGTATACTACCACCCCTAGGTTCGTGTGTCTCACTAATGGAGCCTGTGGATGTTTGGCCGCTCAACGGAGACCCGTCATTCCATTCCCTTCTCTTATCGAAGTGGCTACAAACCCGTTTTACCATAGCCCAATCCGTCGTGAGCCCATCATCAGTTTCGAGGAGGAACCCCACCTTCTCTCGATCTCGTGCATCAATAGTCTTTATGAATAGTAGGACCTTGCTTGTGTCAAGCACCATCCTATCGAGCGTCGAGAGTTGCGCGAAGCGCTTCTCAAATTCTTGTAAAAGTACCATAGTATTTCTCCCCTTGCTGGGAAGCTCAACCCACTCCATTAGATCCCTTTTCGAAATTCTGAGTGAGTCATCAAGGCTGTACTTCTCGAGGAGTCTTTCTTCGAACTCCACCCAATTGCAACAGTCCGCTTGGATCTCGAGTTCCTCCGCGTGGATACTCGGTGTTACCACTCTAGCGAATCCGGTTAGCCACCTATCTTCGGGGACGTTTCACATAAGCATTTCAGCCTTATAGGCATCCAAGTAGCTCGTGATATCTCTTCCATTGAACCGACCCGTTGTGCTAACCACCGTCTCTATGGCTCGGTCTAGGCCGATGATGCCTTCTCGGGCATTTACCAAGCGGTCCACCGCCGCCGCCATCGCTTCAAGGAGTTCTCCTCCTCGCATCTTGGTTCTCCCTTGCCGCACTTTCACGTCGGGTTCACCAATTTATGTCGCGAAGTTTCGCGCACGTGTGTTACTTGAGCGGGACCGCGGGGGTCTTGGACTAGGGAGTACTCAAGGGATAGAGGAGACCCGAGGTTTGCTTTACGACAATACTACTTCCCGACCCCTTCCCGAGCAAGGCCTCGTTGCCCTTTTTTTTGTGAGGTCGGTGGCTCTCGTTGATCACGACTCGTCGACCTTCCGAGGTCGCCGCATGAGCCAAGTGACCAAACGGGTACAAGCAAGATGAGCACACAACATTAACGCACAAGGGGACGATAACACAAACACGAATGTCCGTACGTCTTTATGAGGAGGAGAGGTGCATGGGCACGCCCGAACGCTCCCTCGTCACAAGACGTCGAGCATACGAGGAAGACACAAAACACATGCACAAAATGCTCGTACGCCTTTATGAGGAGGAGAGGTGCATGGGCAAGCCCGAACGGTCCCCTCTTCACAAGAAGGCCGAACGTACGAGGAAGACACAAACACACACCCAAATGCTCGTACAGCTTTATGAGGAGGAGAGGTGCATGGGCAAGCCCGAACGGTCCCCTCGTCACAAGACGGTCGAACGTACAAGGAAGACACAAACACACGCACAAAATACTCGTACGCCTTTATGAGGAGGAGAGGTGCATGGGCAAGCCCATACGGTCCCCTCGTCACAAGACGGCCGAACGTACAAGGAAGACACAAACACACACACAAATGCTCGTACGCCTTTATGAGGAGGAGAGGTGCATGGGCAAGCCTGAACGGTCCCCTCGTCACAAAACGATCGAACGTACAAGGAAGACACAAACACACACACAAAATGCTCGTACGCCTTTATGAGGAGGAGAGGTGCATGGGCAAGCCCGAATGGTCCCCTCGTTGCAAGACGGCCGAAAGTACAAGGAAGACACGAATAAAGAAAGGAGAGAAAGAAACACAAATGATATCGACCAAAAAGATAAATACGTGTTCGATTCCAATGTAAGAGGACCCTTTATAAAATAGGGTTTTGTTTACAATGGCAACTTATAGTTAACCACAAGCTCAATCAAAACATAAATATTAAATACCCTTAGAGACAAAGCAAATTCGAACACGACGAAGATGAACACACGAGCACCACCAAAATGCCAATCCCAACGAACCACGAACCACGAACACTTGAACGGCGAGCACACGGCCTCGCAACGACGAACGGGGCGGAGCAACGTCGAACCAACGAAGCTTGGGCTCACGAGCAGTTCGAGTGCCGGCGCGAAGAAGACGAGCACGTGACGATGGAGGGATGAAGGGGTATGAGATGAAGAGAAGTGGTGAATAAGGAGATGAAGAGCTTTGAAGGAAAATTGGTGATAGTCTCCTCCTCCCCAAACGTCCTCCGAAATGAGCCCCCCTCGACCTCCTTTTATAGGAAAAAAGAAGGGGGGGTCGTGAAATTTGTCTTCAATGAAAAAGGAATAAAATTCCTTTAATCACACTACACTATAAGACTAGATTCGAACCGTGCACCTCTAGTTAGTAGTTAATGTGACTATCCACTAGCCCACTAACTCTCTCTTATACAATATATAATTCTGTACGAACCACGAACACCTGAACGGCGAGCACACGGGCTCGCAATGACGAACGGGGTGGAGCAACGTCGAACCAACGAAGCTTGGGTTCACGAGCACTTCGAGTGCCGATGCGAAGAAGACGAGCACGTGGCCATGGAGGGATGAAGGGGTATGAGATGAAGAGAAGTGGTGAATAAGGAGATGAAGAGCTTTGAAGGAAAATTGGTGATAGTCTCCTCCTCCCCAAACGTCCTTCGAAATGAGCCCCCCTCGACCTCCTTTTATAGGAAAAAAAGAAGGGGGGTTCGCCAAATTTGTCTTCAATGAAAAAGGAATAAAATTCCTTAAATCACACTACACTATAAGACTAGATTCGAACCGTGCACCTCTAGTTAGTAGTTAATGTGACTATCCACTAGCCCACTAACTCTCTCTTATACAATATATAATTCTGTACGAACCACGAACACCCGAACGGCGAGCACACGGGCTCGCAACGACGAACGGGGCGGAGCAACATCGAACCAACGAAGCTTGGGGCTCACGAGCACTTCGAGTGCCGACATGAAGAAGACGAGCACGTGGCGATGGAGGGATGAAGGGGTATGAGATGAAGTGAAGTGGTGAATAAGGAGATGAAGAGCTTTGAAGGAAAATTGGCGATAGTCTCCTCCTCCCAAAACGTCCTCCCAAATAAGCCCCCCTCGACCTCCTTTTATAGGAAAAAAGAAAGGGGGGTCGCGAAATTTGTCTTCAATGAAAAAGGAATAAAATTCCTTAAATCACACTACACTATAAGACTAGATTCGAACCGTGCACTTCTAGTTAGTAGTTAATGTGACTATCCACTAGCCCACTAGTTCTCTCTTATACAATATATAATTCTATCTCTATAAATTTATAGCCTGCCTCCCCTCTACCTTTTATCTCTCCTCTCTCTTACTTTTTGCACGAGCTTTTATACCTCCTTTTCACCCTTTCTTTTCCTTTTTATTTTGCATATGCACAATTAATCGATTTTGTGTGCACACACATTGCACATGCACATTTTTGACCCCCCCTTTTGCTGGTTTTTCCCACCCTCGAGCACGCCACATCACGACACCGGTTCAATCCGATCTCGATCCACGATCAACCGACTGGTTCAATCCGATCCTATCGGTCGCCATCTGGTCCCAGTCTCGGTCGCCGCCTCGCCGCCTCCGTCTTGGTCGTCGCCCGGTTCCTGGTAGCCAAAACCTTTAAAAGTAATTAGGCCACACCCATTAATCCAGTTAGTTTAACTCAAGTCACCTTGAACATTCTATGATCCACTCATAGACACAAAGCAGTAGATTTTGGCCCTGCTTATATACTCTGGGATCCTTATTTGTCCTGTCTATGTGGGATATCTAGTAGTTTTGTTTTTTTCTCTTCTTCTTCGCAAACTTCATACCCACATAACTTGCCACTTAGTTGTTCATTTCTAATGTGGTAAAGTGTATTTGAAAGCTCTTGAAGACCTCTATCTTTTTGAACCAAGATATTAAAATATTCTTGTTTTATGTTGTGTGTGAAGAACCACACTCGATTTTGTACATTTTGTCTTGTCTATGTGGGATATCTAGTAGTTTTGTTTTTTTCTCTTCTTCTTCGCAAACTTCATACCCACATAACTTGCCACTTAGTTGTTCATTTCTAATGTGGTAAAGTGTATTTGAAAGCTCTTGAAGATCTCTATCTTTTTGAACCAAGATATTAAAATATTCTTGTTTTATGTTGTGTGTGAAGAACCACACTCGATTTTGTACATTCCATTCAATTTTCACACCGTTGGCGAAAATCTTTACGACAAGGCTTCGGAAGGTCACATGCTCTACACACATTTGAACGGAGGAAGAGGACGGGATTGAGCAAGAGGCTGATTCGGCCAAGGACAAGGTGGATAAGATCTGATCTATGAAATCAACTCCCAATTTCGGCAAGACAACGTAAACATATGAGGAATGTTCAGAAGAAGGGGGAGTTTCCATGACGGCCGAAACCGACAAAACAATCCAATTGAATGCAGATATTGTGGTATACTCAGTCACCACGAAGAAGAGTACCGAAAGAAAAAGCGTGAGTCGAATTCCACAAGCCGACAACTCGCAAATTACACCACCAACTCTGACTATGAAGACCATGGCAAAATGTTCGTAATGAGACATAGAGCAAATTCTATGTCAACCTCTACTTCGACTAGTGCCTCCAATCCGGAAGATATATATGGTTTGTCGACTCTGGTGCCTCGAACCATATGCCGTCCCATCAAGAATGGTTCCAAGACCTTCCAGAATAAGATCAACTCGGTTATGTCGAGACCGGAGATGACACTACTCATCCTATTCAGCATGTCGGCAATGTCCCATTCAGGAAAAATGGCGAACAAACTTGCATAAAAAATGTCTTGCATGTACCGACCATAACGAAAAATTTGGTCTCAGTCGGCCAAATTGTGGAGCAAGGGATGCAAGTTAGATTCAACCAAGGTGGTTGCTTCATCGAGATGGGAGGCCGACTCATCGTTCAGGGTCCAAGGGAAGGTCAAATGTTTATCCTCGAGTCGAATGAGGTGAAATCGGCCATGTTTGTAAAGGGCCTCAAAGCGGGCACTTACATAGAGCTATGACACAAAAGAATCAGCCATATCAACCGCTAAAAGCTCAAGGGGATGCAACCAAAAGGAGTAGTCATCGGACTCCCTACATTTAAAGAAAAGGAAATCAATGGAGTATGTGGAGCATGCTAATTCGGCAAGCAACATCGGTACCCATTCCTGGAAGAGAGGAACGTGAGCGAAGGCCTATTGGACATAGTCCACTCGGATGTGTGGGGACCGACAGAGACGACCACATTCGGAGGATGTCGGTACTATGTTACCTTCATCGACGACTTCTCTAGATACACGGATCTTTCCCATGAGGATGAAGTGTGAAGTGTTTACACACTTCCAAAAATTCTAAAGTGAATTTGAAAAGACAACTGGCCTCCATGTATGATGTCTTCGATTGGATGGAGGAATCGAATACTTATTCAATGTGTTCATGACATACCTTCAACAAGTAGGAATTCAACGAGAATTCACTTGCTGACACACACCGCAATAGAACGGTGTAACCGAATGCAAGAATTGGCACATCCTCGAAGTAGCAAGGGCCATGCTAAACAAGAAGCATATGCCCAAGTCATATTGGCGGAAGCTGCAAATACTACCGTCTACCTCATGAATCGGTGCACAACATCTGGAGTGCACGATGTAACCCCACACGAGAAGTATTATGGAAGGAAACCAGATCTATCCCATGTAAGGATATTCGGTTCAAAATCCGAGAAGTGCATCATCGTGGGGTACTCACTAGAGCAAAAGGGGTAAGAGTGCTATAATCCATCTACTCGGAAAGTTCGAGTGAGTCAGGACGTCGTTTTCGACGAATCGACATGATGGAACAAACCCGAGCCGAATCCTCCCGAATCATTTCCAGTCGACCTAAAATTGGCCAACCAAGAGATTGAAAACAAAAATCGACTAAGCCATATGTTCCAAGAAAGTCCGATCACAACGAGGCTCAGTGGGCAACAAGAGCCCCCGAGCGACCAAAGCACATCTCGGCCAAGTCCGAAGATGAACAAAGACAAGGCCAAAATGTTAGAATATGAAGATGATCAATTCGACGACAACCAATCCACTCACTCACTCGACAATGAGTTAGGTGCCTTTGATGTGCCTCTTATGAGGTCACCCCTGTTAATCCTAGGCCGGACTAGCGACTAACACAGGGTATCCTTTTGGATCACTTCACCAAAGGGGTGGTTACGGGGTTATCCTTTTGGCAGAAATTATAATTATATCCGACTATTTCCGGGTCGGTTCCGGATTAACAACATACATAGATTGATGCCGTACGTAAGACAGAACCATATGCACAAAACAGAAGGTACACAATATTCTCAAAGAAAATTTTACTCATTCATTCCCTCACACTTAATACATCATTTTTCGGATCCTTTTATAGGAATCCAGTTCTGGTTGCAAAACGGTGCCATACTGGCAACCGGCTACGGATCGGTCCGGATTCGGATCATTGCAACTCTTCTAGATCCGTCCATTCCAATTTTAATTTTAGCTAATTAATTACTAATACTTTTTGCTTCCAACTCATACCCCACTTGTCTTTCATACTTTGGCCTCCGGCCAACAACCCCAAGTTAAGAAAGCACTCACATCGGCGAATGAGAAACTTTGTTGCTCCACCCAAGAGAAGAATCCGGTTAGCCGATTCGGCTACAACGACTATATGGCATACCACTATGCCTTTATGATGAAGGTGGTAGTAGTTCGAGAACCGGAAAGTTTTTCTGAGGTAGCCAAGGATCCACGATAGGTCGAAGCAATGAACGAAGAGATGGGGGCACTATGCAAGAATGAGACATGGGATCTCGTTCCCCACTCACCACACAAAAAGTTATCGGTTGCAGATGGATTTACAAAGTGAAGTATAATGCCGATGGCTCCATCCACCACTGCAAAGCCCGACTCGTAGCCAGAGGATACATAGAAACACATGGAGTCGACTATGAAGAGACCTTTGCCTTGGTGGCGAAGATGATCACTGTGCGAACTGTGATTGCAGTTGTGGCGGCGAAAGGGTGGCACCTCCATCAAATGGACGTCAACAACGCCTTTCTTCAAGGCGAATTAGAAGAGGAGGTGTACATGGTACAACCACCTAGCTTCGAATCCAACATCCATCCGAAAGCAGTCTACCGACTAAAGAAGCCCCTGTTCTTGGCACTCGAAGATAACACAAATTCTTAATCGAATCGGCTTTAGAATGTCGAAATCCGACAACTCCCTCTACATAAGAAGCGATTTTGGAAGTCCGGTTTTCATCATCCTATACGTGGATGATTTGGTCATTGGAGGTGAAAGTTTGGTCGACATCAACAAGGTCAAGTTCCTCCTCTCCGGCAAATTCAAGATGACGGACATGAAAGAGCTTCCTTACTTCCTATGTATTGAAGTAATTCGAACTCCAGTTGGCATTATGATCTCTTAACGACACTACATCCTTAAGTTGTTATACAAGTTCGGGATGATTGAGTGTAAATTTGTGGCAACCCCTCTTGATCGAAACCTCAAACTGGATGCCAACTCTGGCACAAAAGAGTGCGAGCTGACTCAGTATTCACAATTGATCGAGAGCCTCATCAGTCTCATAATCGCTCGATCCGACCTTAGCTACCCGATTTGTCTCCTTAGCCAATTTATGCAAAAACCATGTGACATTCACTTGGGTTGCACTAAGTGAGTGTTACGATACATGAGTGGCACAATGAACTGTGGCATTCTATACAAGAAGACAATGCCAATTCGATTCGAAGGGTACACAGATGCCGACTGGGCCGGTTACAGAGCCGACCGACGGTCGACCTCCGGATTTGTTTTCTCCCTTAGAAGTGGAGCCATCTCTTGGAGTAGCAAGAAGCAACCAACCGTCGCTCTTTCGAGCACAGAGGCCGAATATAGGGGCGCGACGGTGGTTGCATGTGAAGCCGTATGGCTCAAGAGGATTTTAAAGGATCTGGGCGTTCCCATCAAGGATCCGACTCCCCTTTACTACGACAACATGAGTAGTATTCATCTGGCTTTGAACCCGGTGTTCCACGCACGCACAAAACATATGGAAGTGCACTATCACTTCAGTCAAGAGCGCGTTCAGGCTGGAGATATCGACCTTCAACACATCAACACAAATCTATAGACGACCGACATCTTCACAAAGCCCCAAGAGCCGACAAGATTCGGCAATTCATGTCAGACCTTGGACTAATTGTTGTCCGCCGGAATAGTAACCGACGGACAAGAGCATAGGAATAAGCAATAATATAAGATCATAACGCATGTAACGGTTCACGTAGGAAGCGTGAACGGCTAGATAGACCCTGCGTATATAAAGGGAAGAAAACCTCTGATAGAGGGTGCGTGTAATTTTGGAATGTAAGGAAACGTATCATAATAGAATTCCATCTTCTCTGAAAGTCTGTGTATAGCTATGGCTAATCCACTGTGTGTCTGGAACACTTGAGCGTGTAAGAACGTAAGTGTAACCCTTGCTAAGGAGTCGGTTGTAGCCGTCTCCCTTATATGCTGATAGGTTACAGGGAACATTCCCCTACGCATCACGCATAAACGCCTGTTCGTTGTTCCACAACCACTTGGAGGTCTAGGTCGAAGGACTGACCACGGACCGTGTTCTTAATCCGAAACACTTTTGGCCCGCTTGGTGATCAGTGTCTTCTCACAGACGAGCAACGACGAATGGATGTTTAGACGCAGACACCCTAGGGAACCAACATGACAAGACCGGCCAATAACAAGGTTCGTCACACGCCAGGCAGAAGAACGCGCACGGCAAAAGCCTCGCCTCAGCAACCTCAGTACTACCTGTCGTGATTACAAAGGTGATTCTTCACTCTCCCAATACCTCGACGAGACGCGGGGACTACGCTCACCAAAGCCACCCTGTGGTCTTTCCCAACCCGCCGTCGCCCCCAGCATGGCCTTTGCCTACCCCCGCTTTAACGGCGAAACCGACGCCGCAACTCATATTCGCATGTTCCTTAATGTCTGTAATGCGAACCACATGGCACAGAGCCTTTCAGAGGCGGTAGTGCACCAGTCGAAAATGACAGAGTTTGGGTTAAGATTGGATGGGTGAGCGGCGTTTTGGCATTCACAAATGGATTTACCAACAATAACAACCTTCGATCAACTGCAGTCCGCTTTCTTGCGGTTCTTCCATCGGAGGGTTCCACAACGCGAAATCCTCGGACAAGGCTCGAGAAACATTTCTAGCAGCATTACACTGACCCATCCGAGCAACGCTCAACCACAATAGCGTGAAAGGGGAAACGGTGGATATGGTCACTGAATGAGCGTTACAGCTCGAGTTGGACGATGAGGAGGAAAGGTTTTCTATGTCCTCACGACAAGCGTTACCCCAGGACGAGGAACGCCAATTTCGTCAAGCAATCCAGTGCACGATTAGCTTGAACTTGGGGCATTCCGCAGTGGAGTGCAATATGCAAATCCACTGCCCAATCTGCCACTCGAAGGCTCACACAGTCAACCAATGCGAATACAATATGTTGAACAGAGCCACTCCCGCAGTCCGCAGCATGGACACCCAACGTCCACCACACCGGACTAAACAAAGGAGGCAAGAAGACTGGCCACGGTATAGGGATCGCAACCCACGAGATGACCGGCACCACCGGAATCGCCAAAATCACAACGATTCCGAGGAGGACGAACTAGAGGACGAGGATTATCGTGGACATCCGAGTTATGCTAAAGGGGGTCGGCACTACGAGAATCACCGGCCGACAAACAAACGGGGTGGCTTCAATGGTTATCGTGGTAAGCCACGACAATATCGAGATCACCGGCGTTACGACGAAAGCTCGGGAGATGAGCGACACCAGGAACAACGACGGGACCAACAACAACCACCGCGTACGTTCTGACAAACGAGCTGGACCGCAAGGAGCAAGTAGCACCAGGGGAGCGACACACACCACCAGGAGCCGAGAAAGGTGAATCAAGCTCCATTGTTTTATTTGTCAGTAGCCCAGACATTATGCCACACAATGCCCAACACGCAAGGGAAAGGGGCCCGCTGTCAATACGATTACGGCGGAAGTGTAGCAAGTCACGACACGCCAACAAACAAAAACGGCTGATTGGGTTGCGCAAGACGAGATACGCCGACAAGCCCAAGCATGGGTGGAAAAAGCAAACGTGACAAATACGGAACGCATGCGGAAGGAGTCCGCGAACACAATGGAGCGAGCAGAGGACGAAAGACAGGTCTCGGACCCCATTTGGCAGGCGTTAGCGGGCTGTGAGATAACGTTAACCATGGAGAAACTGCTGTAGCTAGTCCCACGCTTCTGCCAAACCATGGAAGAACGGGTGATAGGCATACCCGGGGTGAGTGTCGCTACAAACCTTACAAACGTTAGCGACGGACCGCTGGTAGTGGATCAACACAACCCGGCTATTACATTAATATTACACGGACAGGAAATAAATGGATGCGTAATCGACGGCGGCTCGGGCGTCAATGTAATTAGCGCGAAAACTTGCGAGTAGTTAGGCATTTCAGAATGGGAGGCTTGCCCATTCTGGCTCCGAATGGCAGATACCCGCTCAATATGACCATTAGGGTTAATTCGCAAAATAGGCATTATCGTGGGCGGACACCGCTTCGACATCTCGACGGTCGTCCTCGCTTTGGATGCCCTAGGGGCGTACCCAGTGCTTCTAGGCAGACCATGGCTTCGGGCAGCAAATATCAAGCAGAGCTGGCAACACAAGTGAATCAGTTTCCGCCACGGACGCACCAAGGTTCGCGTACCTACGGAAGGAAGCACGCCACAACCCAAGTGTATAACACCATTATACGCAGAAGATATAAATATGCTGGCTGGGGTGGAGGATGTAGAATTAGAGGCATACCTAGATGAGCACCCACGGATCATTCCACTGTTTGAAATCGACGTTGTCGTGAAGAATTTTGGCCAGAGGCGGAAACCGGGAAACATTGGCTGCATCGGCGGGGTGCAGCGTGTGTGCCCACCCTTGTACATTTAGTGTGAATAACGAGGCCGCCTTTATGGCGCCGAAGAGTAGTCAAGTCGGGACAGACGGTCCCATGTAAGTCTGGGTTTATCCCACATTGTAACGCATCCCTGTCCTGGTTCTATAAAAGGAAGGGAACACCCTTTGTGAAAGGGTTGCCCATTTTTGCGTTAGAGGGTATACCGTTAGTCTATGGTTAGTGTTTCTGTTTCTTCTTCTTCTTCTTCCCCTTCGCGATTTACTTAGGGTTTGCTTCGGCTCGGCCTCCTGTGCAAGACCCTGCTCGGCGCGATGGGCCCGAGAGCTCCCCGACGGCGGCTTGACAACAGACGACTATTGTAAGCTATCTTGGTCCGGCTCAACGCCGGGAATGTATTCTTCTTTTATATATATATATATACGTTTGCGTCTGTCTGTGTATATTCGCGTCTTCGTTGGTGTCAGGTGCTTCCCCCTTCCTGCATTTCGTGTACTTAAGGGTGTGAGTCGGGTTGGTGTGTGTGTGTGTGTGGGTGTGTGTGCGTGAGTCGGTGTTAAACACACACTCTCTCTCTCTCTCTCTCTCTCTTCGGTTGCTTCCGGTGTGCTTCTGGGATGCCCCGGAGACGGTGAAGCACGACTTCCTACGCTCCATCACTCCCTAGTCCAAGACCCCCGTGGTCCCGCCTTTCTCCACGCACGCACGTAACAACGCGACATATTTGGTGAACTTGACGTGAAAGGCGGCAAGGGAGGATGGAGTCGGAAGATGACGACCTTGCGGAGATGGTGGCCGAAGTGGTGTTGGAGTCGGCACGAGTGGTGATGAGGCGAGAAGCAGCGCAACAAGCGGCTGAGCGAGTGGTCGAAAGAGTCGGCCGTTTCAACGGGGACAAAGTCCCATCTTACTTGGAAGCCTACAACGCGGAAATGGAGGAGCGTGGCGTAGACGAGGCGTTAAGGCTGGAGTTCTTTTGTCGGGTCGTGGCTGTCTGGATGCATGCGGAAATAAAGGAGCTCCGTGAGGCTCATAGTTCGTGGGAGGCCTTCGAAGAGGCGCTCCTGAAGGCATACGGAGGACGGCAGAAGAGCCGGGGACGGCACGACTTCGACCAATGGGTAGCATTGGCAAAGACCCACCGGGGTGCTGCCAAGGCGTTTCGAGAGTTCGAGCGGCGGCTTGCTCGGCTCCCGGAGCGGGAACAAGGTTTGGTGGGGGCAGACAAGGTCCTATTGTTCGTCAGGTCGATCGACCGAGCGGAACGGGAGGCCATCGGGATTGAGCTCGAAGATGATGATGGAGCGAATGGGCTTACGGAGGACTGGTCGAAGGTCGGAAGGGTGTGCCAACGGCTGGAAAACGAGTGAGCCGAGAAGGCTAAGAGGAAGGTACGCGACGGCGTGCCATCACAGCGGGAAGAGGCCGAACGACAAAGAGAGTCGGCAAGGGTCGGCGTTGGGGCCAGGATTGCGGAGGCGTATGCAGCTCTCGAGGCGATGCTCGAGGAAGAGGAAAGACGGAGGCCGCAAGCCGAGACTGAGAAGACGGACTTGCCCCACGCAACAGCGGAAGATCGGTACGACGGTACCATGGGAGAGGGTGCGGAACGAAACGCCCTCTCAACTTGCGGAGATAGAACGGCCAAGGACGAGGCTGAGTTACAGATCGCAAAACCGGAACGTTGGGACCAACGGTTTCGGGCGTGTTAGCCTGAGATACCGGTCATTGGAGAAGCAAGCCCAGACGGGGCTTGCGCGATCGGTAAGAAGACGACCGCCGACCACGAAGAGTCGGTGGCTACGGACAAGGGCATAAAACGGACGGGCGATTCTTTGTGTCTTCCCACACTTGCTCCCGAGACGATGGCAGTCGGGCCCGAGTGCCCACGTGAGTCCCAAGCGGAGGAAGGCGGCGGCGAAAGGCCAAGAATCACCGGCGAGACGATACGGGGAAGGAACGGACGAAAGCCCATGGACCGGATTCCGGAGAACTCGGCCTTCGGGCCCGTATGCTCATGTAAGATCGAGGAGATGGATGGCGGTACCGAGGAGTCCTGGCACAATGCCAACAAAGACGGATGGGAAATGGCCTGTGAGGAGGCCGAGGACGGACGCGGCACGAGGAGATCGACATTCCGATACGGGTGGAGCGTGATCCGCTCGTGGATCGTTCGATCGGGGTCGGATTCGGCGTGAAAGTGCCGATACGGAAGGGGGTGTGGGACGAGCCACCCTCTTTTACATGGGGAGAAAGACCGACCAGGCGAAGGTCGAGAGTTGGAAGGAGAATGAAAGCCGGTCCTACGGAGATCCTCGCACAGAGCGGGCGGTCGGCCCGAGTGCCGGCATGAGTCCTATAGGAGAGATCGGTGGCGACAGGAGAACGGGACCCGGCAACACGGAGAAGGACGAGTGAGAACCGGGCGGAGCGGACTCCCAGATGACCATTCCGGGATGGAGGAAGAGAGCAAGCCTACGAAGAGGCCGAGGACACGGTACGTCGGTACCACGGGAGAGGGTGCGGAGTAAACCGCCCTCTCGGCATGCGGAAAAGGACGACCCGGGACAGGGTCGGGAAGACAAATCGCGGGCCCACGGAGGATCCTTCACACCGGTTCTAAAGAGGACACGGTACATCGGTACCACGGGAGAGGGTGCGGAGTAAACCGCCCTCTCGGCATGCGGAAAAGGACGACCCGGGACAGGGTCGGGAAGACAAATCGCGGGCCCACGGAGGATCCTTCACACCGGTTCTAAAGACTTCGGCAGTCAGCAACGTGGTCGACGTAAGACCAAGATACTGACGGTGGCGGCGAGGTGACGAAGGCAAAGGGGCTACGGATGGGCGGTCTACGGAGGATCCTTCACACCGGTTCTAGTGACTTCGGCAGTCGGCAATGCGGTCGACGTCAGACCAAGATACTGACGGTGGCGGCGAGGTGACGAAGGCATAGGGGCTACGGATGGGCGGTCTACGAAGGATCCTTCACACTGGTTCTAGAGACTTCGGCAGTCGGCAACGCGGTCGACGTAAGACCAAGATACTGACGGCGGCGGCGAGGTGACGAAGGCAAGGGCGTAAGGAAGTCCAGTCCTACGGGATCCCCACACTTAACCAGAGACTCCGACAGTTCGACCAACGTGGCAACATGAGACCGAGAGAGAAGGTTGGTGGCGGCGGGAAACGGGACCCGACTACGTGGAAGACACGAGGAGAGTCCGGGAGGGACTCAAACAAAAGAGACCCAAATTATGGCAAGCATAGAAACGGAGTCCGGTCCTATGGGACCCTCACACCGATCCGGAGACCCCGGCTGATCGGCCAACGCGGCAACGGAAGACCGATGGAGAAGGACGGTGGCGGGAGGGAACGGGACCCGATGACACGAGGTTTCGGAAGGAGTCAGTAGTGGCAAACACAGGGAGGTGTGTCAGGCTGGAAAGGCACACCTTGGACAGAACAAGAGTCTCGCAAGTGGCCATCGCGGGCCGGGTCGAAGCATGACTACGGGACAGTGTTCGGCACGGGCGGTGCCGAACAAAGGAAGCGGAAGACGGCACAAGGGAGGTACCGGGAATGAGGTGACAAGTGCCTAGTGGACTGCACAGGGTCGGAGTCAGGGGATGGCAAGAGAGGCCGGAGGAGGATCCTCCACACTCGCTTCGTAGATCTCGGGAGCTCCGTCGAAGTAGCGAAGACTGACACGGCAAGCCTGGGGTGACAAGCTGGTGGGGCGAGGGGACAACGACAAGCGGAATACTCGGGACCTGTTGCAACGGCATGAAGACTGGAAGGGCCAAGCGGGCTACTACGGGGTGCTCCTCGGATGCAAAGGATACCGGTATGCGGGTGAGCGGAGATGCACGATTAGGCCGGAAAGGGATCCTCCACACTATTCCGGAGACCATGGCGGTTCGAGCCGACGCGGCGATGTAAGACCGTGGAGAAGGAAGGTGGCGGCGAAAGGACGAAGGCAACGCGAAACAACATGGAACGACCATCAGGACATCGCGATTGGACAACGGAGGCCAAGCGGGCCACTACGGGCATGCCTCAAGCGGAGGACATCGGGCATACGGCGGGAAGCGGGGCGTTCATATGGCCGAACAAGGGCCAACGGAAGTACGCGTACTACGGAGATCGCGGCAGAGAACCCATCTACGGGTCGAATGAGCCTACGGGGAGGCGAGCGTGAAGGAAGACTCGAAGCCGACGGATCAAACCGGCAGCAAGCCGAGATGCGGATCACTGGAGACTGGTTTCTCACCAGCCGAAATCTCTCACCCTTCAACCAGATT
>NW_028231164.1:0-16676 GCF_043228905.1 Azolla caroliniana | reverse complement strand
AGATGAGGTTCAAAATCAAGTTACTATGGTAACACAAAGGTGTTTTAAAAACCATGGGGCGACAAATGAATGTCTTTCCCTGATCTCTATATCGATTTTTTCATGGTGGCTCCCCGAGGCTCAACCATGTATGTTCATGTCATGAATAGTTTATACATGAAAAAATGTTAACAATAAACTATGTCTTTGTGCCCACCCATGTGGTTTCGGCTCTTTAAATCCAATTATGAGGGCCCCGAAGTGCACTTAGACCTAAAGTCGAAACATGTTTTATAGTCATATGTATCAATAATGTTTTATAGTCTTGGCCATATTTGAACTCCGGACCTCAAGAACAAATACATTAAACACTATCGAGCACGCTAGATAAGGTTGGACATGCGGTCAAGTTCTCGCTTGTTGAGTTTCGGTCCGTTTGCAGTCGGATATATCCCACTAGCGGGTGACCGCCAACCACTTGTTGGGGATCAATGTGTAGTACTTTCCTACCTACCTTGGCAACTCACATGCCATGAGTTTTGTGGTTGCCTAGATGCTTTGGGCATTGCTTGTTAAGCGTGCTTGAGCTAGAACAACTGGGATGGGTGACCTCCCGGGAAGTCCTAGTTACATCCATGATAGCAATGATTCTATAGGGGGACATTGCTATCGGAAGTGGAGCTCATGTTTGAGCGATATACCGTCTCCGCACTCCATAAAGAAACACCTTAATCCTAAAACCCAATACATGGAGGTCCATACCGAACAAAGAATATCGAAGTTCTTTTGTTGATGCCTTTTTGGATCAAGGTCGACCACACATCAATCGATCACCATCCAACCAAAAAACAAAAACCAATCATTAAAAGAAACATTAGGAATCAAAGCTCTGATACCAAGTGTTAGAGCTTGAACCTAATGTAAGTATGAGATAAGGAAATATATTATTGGAAAATAGAAAGGAGAGAGAGAAAGAAGGGTGATGATCCACCCGACCACCCCTGAGTGAAGGGATCGAGACGGACTCAAGCCTCGATCGGCGTCCCATACATGTCGTGGCATCAAATCGTAGCTAGTACTGGCGCACTCGCTTCAAGAGTTTAATCACCACGAATTCAGAGTCTCGACATAGATGATAACGTGTCAAATGAGGGTAGGTAGGCCTCATATTTATAGCTAGACCTAAGCCCCCCATGCAAGTTAACACTTGGCCTTAATGGGTTGTCTCAATCCCAAGGATTAAAAGTAATCCTTCCCTTCTTTACACTCTCGTTTAACCCTCACACTTTATTCACGTGTATAAAATACTACGGTACAATCTTGCCACGGGTTATTATATGGTCATGCCCGTAACAGGTGGCCCAAGCTTTGACTTTAAAACAATTCACGAGGCTTACAATACCTAATGCAAATTGATCATTGAACCTAGACATGCAATGCTGAAACTCAAGGATATTCCCCCAACACTATTTTATTCTTATGTTTTCTCACGTTACGTAAAAGGGTCAGATATTGTGAATCTTGTGTAATATTGGATTCAAATACTCTAAGAGCCATTGTCAATATGAGGGATTCATATCCGCAAATCTCATTGTTACCTACTGAGAACCACTATAATAATATATTGAAATGATTTGCACATACATCCTCCATCTGTCCATCCATCCATCCATCCATATTTTAGCGTTAATTGATATGTGATGTTTACTTTTGGGAAAGAAACGACAAGGAGAATGATGAGTTTCTTTAGTGAGACCGTTGGGGGGACCTAAATTGACCACTGTAGGCCGTCAACAAGGAAGACAAGTTGATGTTGTCCGTTCGTAAGCTCGATTGGAAGACATTGATTCTGGGCAGGGCATGGCTCTTTCACCTGCAAAGCGACTTGAGATTAATAAGCCTGCCCCGCCCCAAAACATGTTTACTTATCTCTATTCTAAGTAAGACTTAGATAGAAATTGAATACCCTTAAATGACTGAGACCGAGACCGAGACCGACTTCATATGTATGTATGTATCAGTAATAAGTATGTATGTAATAAAATATGTGCGTGTAGTGTAGTTTTGAGTAGTGACGGAATGAAATGTGTAGGTAGGTACTAGATAGACTACTACTTACTAGGGAGGGGAGATAAAGAGAAAGAAATGGGGACAGAGAGGAGAGGCGAGTATGTACATACAATACATACATACATACTAGACTGACTGACTGACTGACTGACTCTATAGAGTATGTATGCATGTATGTAGTACATATACATTCTGCTATTTACTCACAACATATAAACAACCCTAACACTACCCAACTACATACACAGCAGCAGCAGCAGCAAGGAAGGAAGGAAGGAAGACAGACAGACAGACAGACAGGCAGACAGACAGACAGCGAGAGCAAAGGGTTTCTTCCTTCCTTCCTTCCTTCCTTCCTTCCTTTCTTCACCACACCCAACCAACCAAGCAAGGCCATGTCGTCCAATAAGCTGGGTATTATATAATCCTTCCGAATCAAACTCTCTGCTGAATGGAATGCCTTTGCCTTTTTATTTAATTCTTCTTCTTCTTCTTCTTCTTCCTCAGGAGGGAAGCAGCCTTCTGAAACGGCCAGAAAGGAGGCCGATGAGGTGAGAGCCTCGTTTCACTCATCTCGCCACATTTCTAACGTTTGCATAAAAGCTTTTAGGTCTCTTGACCATGTTAAGAGTAAAATCTGTTTTAGCCTTTAGAGTAAAACTATGATAATTGTGTGCTCGAATATAAGAGTTTCTTGATCTTAAGAGGTTTTAGTTGCGTGATCTAAATCCAGCGTTCTTCATATGATGACTTTTTTTTACTACGAACGAGTGTTTTTGGGTGTGTGTAGCCGTGGGCTTTTTAGATGATCTCTGGATGGATGGCTATGGTTAACAAGGAACTACTACGCGTGTAAAAAAGTCCATTATCTCTCTCTGGTGTAAAAAACTCTACCATCCCTTCACTTCTCATTTTCCGGTTGACATGATTTGGACCATTGGTATGTACCCAAGTCATTTAGGCCATTATCTATCTCATGATTCTTTAGTTGGGAAACTGTTGGGATGGCCGTGCTCTGGACATCATAGACCTGCTCTTCATTTTTATGGAAATGAAATGCGAGTAATAATTTCGCCGTTACATCATGGTCTAGATTACTATGAATCTATTAGAAACCCAGGTTTATTACGTTTTTAATATTACGTACTTAATCTATATTGACTTGATCCTTGGGGCTCTGGCAAATTGGGCAATATGGCATGGCATGGCCAGTGTGAAACTCCAGCAGGCTTTAAGATCAGCATGCGGTCACCCTGCTTAGAATTGTATTCTGATGTGTTTGTTTGTGTGCAATTGCAAGAAGTTATGTAGATAAGTGAGAGGTCTAGGAGAACCACAAACTAAAATCATCAGAATCATACCTGGTTTACTCCCGTTTGCTGCTGTGCCCAGCAGAGAATACTTTGGAATAGCTGTATACGGGTTGCAGTGTTGAAATAGGCTTCAAATGTTAGCTGAATTTTCTAGGATATGCGCTATATCTTACTGTACTATCTTCGACTAATTATCACTAAAAGAAATATGTTAGGAGGTGCTAATATTTAGGGTCCAACAAGCTGTTTTTCCTTTTTCGTTTTCAGGATCAATCAAACTCCCTGGATGTGAAATGAACTCATAGTGAGTGAAAAACTTAAGTATTTATTGGCTTATGTAAAACACTTCTCTTGACAGTCCTCAGGCCTGTTTCAGGCCATTATTAGTTTCTAACAGTTAGTCGCATGGTGGGCAAGAGAATTGAACCCTATGATTTGCGACTCAAATCTAGGGTATATTGAGTATAAAGGATATAGTTAAGTCATTCAGGCTCCAGATATATGCTGATTTACCTCATGGATGATCTTGTCTTTGTATGGCAACAAAAGGCAGGCATAAGAGTTATGATTCTCACTGGTATATATATTTTGGGCATAGACCCACGGATCTCCTTGGTAAATAAGGCCAGCGCATTTGCACGTGTGACAATCATCAAGTTTGGCCACAGGTTCTTTGGACATTGAAATAGGGTTGGGTTGATTTATAACGGTCTAGGTGCCATTTTATGCACTTCTTTCTTGGCCATTCTGCATCTAGAGTCCCCAATCTCTTGTAGAGTGGGAGATTTGATGTTGTATATGCATGCTAAATAAGAATAATAATAATGCATGTTATCATGCAAATAAAATCTTGAAAACTCATGTTTAAGCTTAACCTTCGTTACACGTAACAATGTAAGCCATTAAACATGTTAAATACTAAAATCCGTACAAGTGTATAGCATCATCCTCAGCTAAACTTGTAAACATTTAGCAGAGTTCATGGTACATTCATCCTGACTAATCTTTTCTTAATTTCTCATACTTGTGGTTTAATAAGAAAATTATGTTGATCTCTTCTTGACTGTGCATGTTAGGTACTGAATTTCATGTGTCATGCATTGACCATCGTACTATTGACAAGGGATGGGTTTTTTATTTGTTTTAGATGATTGGAATGGCTCAACAAGAGATGGAATATCGGGTTGAGCTCTATAATAAGTATCACGCTTTCTGCTCTGATGGACATTTTTTATCATAGCTAAAATATGACCCCTCACTACTCATTATGTGTCAGTTTGAACTCTTTCACAGGTTGACACAATCATGCTTTGAGAAGTGCATTGAAAAGAAGTAAGTTTGGCAACTATCACTGTTAGGTTTATGATTTATGGTAGTAATTGTATACTGTTTGACATGAATAAGGCTAATTTGTCCAGACTGGATTTATTTATAGTTTTGTTGTGCATTGAAGATTTGAGTATATGAATAAGGATAATGTTGGCTAGCCACTTTACTGTTGGATTTATATAGTTTCCGTATTTGTTGGAGGCTCAATGACATGGATGAACATGATGTTTGACAGCGACTTCAACATTGGATGTATGGTTTGGTACTCATTGTAGATTTAATGATATAGATAAGCTTAAAGCTTGCCAAGTAGTTATTGTTTGGTAATCCTAATGTTGGCTAGCAGTTTTCATTTAGTTCACCATGGGATTTATTGTTTGGTATTCATTAAAAGCATTAATGATGTAATGGACAAGGCTAAGGCTGTCAAGCTAGTTTACATTGCATTTATTGTGTGCTATGCATTAGAGGCTTAATGCATTGAATATGGCTAAGGTTGGCTAGCCATTTTACCGTTGGATTGATTTTGGTGTTCATTTGATTATTAAGGACATAAATAAAGCTAAGGTCAGCAAGCTACTTAATGTTTGGATTTATAGTTTTGATTTTCATGGATTTATAGCTTTTTCAGTGATTTATATAAGGTAATTTTTTTGTAGATACAAAGATTCGGATCTAAATGTGGGTGAGAACAGTTGCGTGGATAGGTGTGTTCATAAGTATTGGCAGGTGATAAACTTACCAAATGGAATGTATGAAGCAATTTGAATTGCACAATCCACTGATGCTGAGTAATTGATGGTTGATGTTTTTTCCAGGTAACTGCTATAGTTGGTCAGTTATTGAGTTCCAGTAAACCCCCTATATGAGCAAGCATCCAATTGATAATACCAGTAAACCTCCTATATGATCATACTTGGTGTTAGATATGATGGATGGTCTGGTAAATCATTGTGGATCATCCATTAGCACATGTGTATGGTGGAGTGGATAACATTTTTGCTGCATCTTTTTTTGATCCTCAAATTCTCCTTATCTGCAGATACCCTAATTTGTTCTAATGATTACAGAGCTTGCTGAAAGGTTTTTTGGCCTAGAAATAAGTGAATTGAGAAAACACTAAAACCATGATTAATAGCTATTTTCTGATACCTGAGGGTTTTCCCCATGAATTTAAATATTTCTTAATTGCAGGTTCCTCAGTCATGCAAGTAGAATCTTTAGTAAATGTACATGGCCAAATATTTAGTTTATAACATTTTCTGTTTCTTGGAATCCTGAGATTTTTATAACGGAGTTCATATACTTCTAATGGAGGCTACTCAAAATTCACAATGATTGTGAGATAAACTGGATTCTATCACTCGGCATGGGATGAATTCGAGCTATTATACCCAATAGATGATGAGAAACATCAAAAATTTTAATGACGTAAACCTGGCACCTCCCCATCAGCATGCAGCATCACCGCGATTACAACCATGGTGGATGGCTGCTACACTGATCCATACATCAGCATGGTCGGCAGCACCGCCCCAGCAATCCGGCTTTTTCCCATCAGATAGATATCCACCCCTACAGATATATGTATGGGGTGTGCTTTTCTTCGTTTAGATATGATATATCAAAGCTAGTGCTTTTTTCGGTTATGATAATAATAAATAATAATAAGTCCATCACTCTCTCGTGTTACAGCATTCGCCAACATTCACTCATGATTTTAACTATTAGTTTCTGGGCTAACACCTCTATTGTTATATTCTTGTTGCAGTATATTCAAATATACTTAGCTATGTCATACATTTTGATTTCACCTTACGTTGTGTTTTCTACATTTTAAACATTTAATGGAATTTGTGAGTTTCACTTGTCTTAAATGCGGATGACATCCACTAAGTAGCAAGATTGCATTATGTGAAGCCTTATTTGAGAGATGAGAGGTAAAGAATTCAAGGAACTTTTTAGCACTTGGTTATGTTAGATCTGAGTATCATTTTGAGCTTCATCCCAATCTTGGTAGTACAAAATTGTTTGTTTATTATATGATATATCACATTCAAACTTGGACAATCATTGCCTTTTGCAATAATTGCCCTTTGTTTATTATGGTATGGTGACTACATATTAGTCATTGTCACCATTAAAATAAACCCTTGTCATACCATAAAATTATTATCTGATGGATCATGATGACTACATATTATTTATCACTACAATGACTATGAGGTACAAATTGATTTTTCTTAGATAAAGAAAGTGTAAATTTAGTCTATCCCTAATAATGTCCAAGAACTTCATTCATTTGTTGTTTATGTTGATTTATTGCAGATATTTAATTGCATTACATAGAATAGAAGATGTGATTTAGTAACCTCCTATAAGGCCAAATGTGCAAGTTAACAAGCCCATTACCTTGGATTATATAATAGGTAAACATACTTCAAGAAATGATTAACAATCTCCTTCATCTATCTTATCTGATTCATTTGAGAGTATGCAACTTTCTTCTACTCAACATGGATATATAGTTCATGAACATAGTTGTTTGAGATCATGAATGCACAAAGATATCAAAAGATACTAATTGTATAAAAATCATTTTCGGGTAACCACAGACTGGTAGCCCTTCAAATATTTTGTGACCAACGGAACCTCATTCAAGACTTTGATCCCGTTAGATAGCTTAAAATAATTTGTCAATACGATTGTTAATGTCTTTTAAGTCATCTTCATGAAGTTAAGATGATTAACTTTATTAATAATCCTATAAATTATAATCACCTTCGAAGAAAGTACTTTGATGAAGTTTCCTTTTGAAAATCTTGGGCAAGAGCTCAATCTAACATATCTGCTATTAAGCATTGTACCCTTGAAGAGAACCTTCTATATTCCTAATGGTTTGCTCAATCGTATTGGAAAGGTTTGTGTTCCCAAATTGTCTATTGTCTAAGATGAAAACGAGAATTTTATTTTTGTACCCTCATAAAATACATCATACACTCATTGTCATCTAAACCCATTTCGTTTTGCCTATGATGCGTCTTGATATTAAAGCTTATGTATCTAAATGCCACCATTGTCAGCTTACCAACAAATATGATGATTGATGGAGATTTCTAATTACTAGTGAACTTTTGGTTATAAATTCCCATATGGAACTATAAACTACCTTGAGCATGTGATCCATAACCCAACCCCAACCTAATGGATCAATTAACCACAGACTGGTAGCCCTTCAAATATTTTGTGACCAACGGAACCTCATTCAAGACTTTGATCCCGTTAGATAGCTTAAAATAATTTGTCAATACGATTGTTAATGTCTTTTAAGTCATCTTCATGAAGTTAAGATGATTAACTTTATTAATAATCCTATAAATTATAATCACCTTCGAAGAAAGTACTTTGATGAAGTTTCCTTTTGAAAATCTTGGGCAAGAGCTCAATCTAACATATCTGCTATTAAGCATTGTACCCTTGAAGAGAACCTTCTATATTCCTAATGGTTTGCTCAATCGTATTGGAAAGGTTTGTGTTCCCAAATTGTCTATTGTCTAAGATGAAAACGAGAATTTTATTTTTGTACCCTCATAAAATACATCATACACTCATTGTCATCTAAACCCATTTCGTTTTGCCTATGATGCGTCTTGATATTAAAGCTTATGTATCTAAATGCCACCATTGTCAGCTTACCAACAAATATGATGATTGATGGAGATTTCTAATTACTAGTGAACTTTTGGTTATAAATTCCCATATGGAACTATAAACTACCTTGAGCATGTGATCCATAACCCAACCCCAACCTAATGGATCAATTAACCACAGACTGGTAGCCCTTCAAATATTTTGTGACCAACGGAACCTCATTCAAGACTTTGATCCCGTTAGATAGCTTAAAATAATTTGTCAATACGATTGTTAATGTCTTTTAAGTCATCTTCATGAAGTTAAGATGATTAACTTTATTAATAATCCTATAAATTATAATCACCTTCGAAGAAAGTACTTTGATGAAGTTTCCTTTTGAAAATCTTGGGCAAGAGCTCAATCTAACATATCTGCTATTAAGCATTGTACCCTTGAAGAGAACCTTCTATATTCCTAATGGTTTGCTCAATCGTATTGGAAAGGTTTGTGTTCCCAAATTGTCTATTGTCTAAGATGAAAACGAGAATTTTATTTTTGTACCCTCATAAAATACATCATACACTCATTGTCATCTAAACCCATTTCGTTTTGCCTATGATGCGTCTTGATATTAAAGCTTATGTATCTAAATGCCACCATTGTCAGCTTACCAACAAATATGATGATTGATGGAGATTTCTAATTACTAGTGAACTTTTGGTTATAAATTCCCATATGGAACTATAAACTACCTTGAGCATGTGATCCATAACCCAACCCCAACCTAATGGATCAATTAACCACAGACTGGTAGCCCTTCAAATATTTTGTGACCAACGGAACCTCATTCAAGACTTTGATCCCGTTAGATAGCTTAAAATAATTTGTCAATACGATTGTTAATGTCTTTTAAGTCATCTTCATGAAGTTAAGATGATTAACTTTATTAATAATCCTATAAATTATAATCACCTTCGAAGAAAGTACTTTGATGAAGTTTCCTTTTGAAAATCTTGGGCAAGAGCTCAATCTAACATATCTGCTATTAAGCATTGTACCCTTGAAGAGAACCTTCTATATTCCTAATGGTTTGCTCAATCGTATTGGAAAGGTTTGTGTTCCCAAATTGTCTATTGTCTAAGATGAAAACGAGAATTTTATTTTTGTACCCTCATAAAATACATCATACACTCATTGTCATCTAAACCCATTTCGTTTTGCCTATGATGCGTCTTGATATTAAAGCTTATGTATCTAAATGCCACCATTGTCAGCTTACCAACAAATATGATGATTGATGGAGATTTCTAATTACTAGTGAACTTTTGGTTATAAATTCCCATATGGAACTATAAACTACCTTGAGCATGTGATCCATAACCCAACCCCAACCTAATGGATCAATTAACCACAGACTGGTAGCCCTTCAAATATTTTGTGACCAACGGAACCTCATTCAAGACTTTGATCCCGTTAGATAGCTTAAAATAATTTGTCAATACGATTGTTAATGTCTTTTAAGTCATCTTCATGAAGTTAAGATGATTAACTTTATTAATAATCCTATAAATTATAATCACCTTCGAAGAAAGTACTTTGATGAAGTTTCCTTTTGAAAATCTTGGGCAAGAGCTCAATCTAACATATCTGCTATTAAGCATTGTACCCTTGAAGAGAACCTTCTATATTCCTAATGGTTTGCTCAATCGTATTGGAAAGGTTTGTGTTCCCAAATTGTCTATTGTCTAAGATGAAAACGAGAATTTTATTTTTGTACCCTCATAAAATACATCATACACTCATTGTCATCTAAACCCATTTCGTTTTGCCTATGATGCGTCTTGATATTAAAGCTTATGTATCTAAATGCCACCATTGTCAGCTTACCAACAAATATGATGATTGATGGAGATTTCTAATTACTAGTGAACTTTTGGTTATAAATTCCCATATGGAACTATAAACTACCTTGAGCATGTGATCCATAACCCAACCCCAACCTAATGGATCAATTAACCACAGACTGGTAGCCCTTCAAATATTTTGTGACCAACGGAACCTCATTCAAGACTTTGATCCCGTTAGATAGCTTAAAATAATTTGTCAATACGATTGTTAATGTCTTTTAAGTCATCTTCATGAAGTTAAGATGATTAACTTTATTAATAATCCTATAAATTATAATCACCTTCGAAGAAAGTACTTTGATGAAGTTTCCTTTTGAAAATCTTGGGCAAGAGCTCAATCTAACATATCTGCTATTAAGCATTGTACCCTTGAAGAGAACCTTCTATATTCCTAATGGTTTGCTCAATCGTATTGGAAAGGTTTGTGTTCCCAAATTGTCTATTGTCTAAGATGAAAACGAGAATTTTATTTTTGTACCCTCATAAAATACATCATACACTCATTGTCATCTAAACCCATTTCGTTTTGCCTATGATGCGTCTTGATATTAAAGCTTATGTATCTAAATGCCACCATTGTCAGCTTACCAACAAATATGATGATTGATGGAGATTTCTAATTACTAGTGAACTTTTGGTTATAAATTCCCATATGGAACTATAAACTACCTTGAGCATGTGATCCATAACCCAACCCCAACCTAATGGATCAATTAACCACAGACTGGTAGCCCTTCAAATATTTTGTGACCAACGGAACCTCATTCAAGACTTTGATCCCGTTAGATAGCTTAAAATAATTTGTCAATACGATTGTTAATGTCTTTTAAGTCATCTTCATGAAGTTAAGATGATTAACTTTATTAATAATCCTATAAATTATAATCACCTTCGAAGAAAGTACTTTGATGAAGTTTCCTTTTGAAAATCTTGGGCAAGAGCTCAATCTAACATATCTGCTATTAAGCATTGTACCCTTGAAGAGAACCTTCTATATTCCTAATGGTTTGCTCAATCGTATTGGAAAGGTTTGTGTTCCCAAATTGTCTATTGTCTAAGATGAAAACGAGAATTTTATTTTTGTACCCTCATAAAATACATCATACACTCATTGTCATCTAAACCCATTTCGTTTTGCCTATGATGCGTCTTGATATTAAAGCTTATGTATCTAAATGCCACCATTGTCAGCTTACCAACAAATATGATGATTGATGGAGATTTCTAATTACTAGTGAACTTTTGGTTATAAATTCCCATATGGAACTATAAACTACCTTGAGCATGTGATCCATAACCCAACCCCAACCTAATGGATCAATTAACCACAGACTGGTAGCCCTTCAAATATTTTGTGACCAACGGAACCTCATTCAAGACTTTGATCCCGTTAGATAGCTTAAAATAATTTGTCAATACGATTGTTAATGTCTTTTAAGTCATCTTCATGAAGTTAAGATGATTAACTTTATTAATAATCCTATAAATTATAATCACCTTCGAAGAAAGTACTTTGATGAAGTTTCCTTTTGAAAATCTTGGGCAAGAGCTCAATCTAACATATCTGCTATTAAGCATTGTACCCTTGAAGAGAACCTTCTATATTCCTAATGGTTTGCTCAATCGTATTGGAAAGGTTTGTGTTCCCAAATTGTCTATTGTCTAAGATGAAAACGAGAATTTTATTTTTGTACCCTCATAAAATACATCATACACTCATTGTCATCTAAACCCATTTCGTTTTGCCTATGATGCGTCTTGATATTAAAGCTTATGTATCTAAATGCCACCATTGTCAGCTTACCAACAAATATGATGATTGATGGAGATTTCTAATTACTAGTGAACTTTTGGTTATAAATTCCCATATGGAACTATAAACTACCTTGAGCATGTGATCCATAACCCAACCCCAACCTAATGGATCAATTAACCACAGACTGGTAGCCCTTCAAATATTTTGTGACCAACGGAACCTCATTCAAGACTTTGATCCCGTTAGATAGCTTAAAATAATTTGTCAATACGATTGTTAATGTCTTTTAAGTCATCTTCATGAAGTTAAGATGATTAACTTTATTAATAATCCTATAAATTATAATCACCTTCGAAGAAAGTACTTTGATGAAGTTTCCTTTTGAAAATCTTGGGCAAGAGCTCAATCTAACATATCTGCTATTAAGCATTGTACCCTTGAAGAGAACCTTCTATATTCCTAATGGTTTGCTCAATCGTATTGGAAAGGTTTGTGTTCCCAAATTGTCTATTGTCTAAGATGAAAACGAGAATTTTATTTTTGTACCCTCATAAAATACATCATACACTCATTGTCATCTAAACCCATTTCGTTTTGCCTATGATGCGTCTTGATATTAAAGCTTATGTATCTAAATGCCACCATTGTCAGCTTACCAACAAATATGATGATTGATGGAGATTTCTAATTACTAGTGAACTTTTGGTTATAAATTCCCATATGGAACTATAAACTACCTTGAGCATGTGATCCATAACCCAACCCCAACCTAATGGATCAATTAAACAAGTATTCAAATAAATGAAGATATCCTTGGAGTTTATGGGAATAATAACTTCTTACTATGGAATTTTCACCAAACATATATTCATTGGATAGTCCTATAATATTGATGTATGATTTAGCCATGAGACTCAATTGATGTCAACATTCATTGTGATGAGTTATATACAATATAAACTACCTAAGAAACTTTTAGTGATAAACTCCCTTATGGAACTATAAACTACCTTGAGCATGTGCTCCATATCCCAACCCCAACTAGCAATGGGCATGGTTTCGGCTCAAACCGAACGGAACCGTTAAGCCATGGTTTAACGGTTTATTGGTTCCCAAAAAAATGAATGGTTTGGATTCTCGATAAACGGTTCGGTTCTAAAACTCGGGTTTATAGGTTTACAGGTTTGGTTTTAAGGTTTATAGGTTTTTGGTTAACTTGTTTTTTACCTTAATAGTTTATTGATGTAATGATTTAATTAATGGTTTTTTATTGATTTAATAAATTTAACTTAAATGCTTATTTAATTTAATGTATTTTTGTTTCTTTAGATGTTTAACTAGTTTGACTTAAGTGGTTTGGTTTAAACTTTTTCTTAAATGGTTTGGTTTAAATACTGAGAGTTCATAAACGGTTTGATTTGGTTTCTTTGCCTTGAAACCGAACCGAACCGTGCCCATTGCTAACCCCAACCTCATGGACCATTAAACAAACATTCACATCAATAAGAACATTCATTGTGATGAGTTATATACAATATAATCTACCTAAGAAATTTTTAGTGATAAATTCCCTTATGAACTATAAACTACCTTGAGCATGTGTTCCATATCCCAATCCCAACCTCATGGACCATTAAACAACCATTCAAATCAAATAGGATATTGTTTGAGCTTATGGAAATAGTAACTTTTTATTATGAAGTTTTCGCCAGACATACCTTGATTGAATATACTCCTTCAATATTCACGTACAATTTTAGCCATGAGCCTCCATCGATGTTAATATTAATAGTGATGAGTTATATACAATATAAACTATTTGACTGATATGGAAACATATATGGCATTCCCCCCCCCCCCCCCCAAAAAAAAACACTACTTCGCATTAGTTAGCAAACAATTACATCATAGACCACCAAAATTTCAGGAAAGGTCGCTCTGGCCTTCTCACCAAAGTGGACATAGTCCCCACCTCATTTACAACAAAAGTATCCACAACTCCTATAACCTAGTAATTTGTACCATATCTATACATAGTTACAACACCTAGGCACTAAGTATATGTGGGTTAACCTTGAAAGGAACAAGGGTATGAATATTACAATGAAGTACGATGTAAGATAAACTTTCAAGTGGGTTATCACTTGAACACTTTACAGAACGTAGTCAATAGTGAACATCAAGGCCTAGGGTTTTTGCTTATGGTGAAAGGATGGGAATGGAAACACCATTATAGCTAATATATAACTAAAAAGCATAACTAATTAGTTATAGTTTTAGATAATATTTAGTGGGCAAATAATTTATTTTTCAAAAAATAAACTCCTTCCATTAGTTATAAAATTTTATAGATGAGATTATTATATACAAATCCCTGTAGGGACGCGATAGGTCCATCTTATGTGGATGCCCACCGACTCAATAAAGGGGGAGGACGACCATTGTTGGATGAAGGCTAGTCGTTGTCTTTCAACTTCATCGGAGTCGCCCTTGAGGCCATCATATTGGCTCTTTAGAGTGTCTACAACTTTACTCCATATCTTTTGCATTAACACTATTGGCTACGCAGTTTGGTTGGAGAAGACCCATCTACACCATTGTTTCCATATAATCCAAAGAGTTATTGGGCTGACCAATTCCAACACAACTTGAGATTTGGCATTGATAAGAGTTGAGTGGACATTGTTGATGGTGGAGAAAAAAACCTCTTGTTCTTTTATCACCAAAGTCATCCCCTCCTAATGATGCTCGTATCTATCAATTGGGGCCTACCATGATAGCCAACATATATTTCCCCACTTGTTTAAGGCTTTCACCTGGCATAATTGCAATGAGCGACCAACCCCCTGCCATATTCGATGGGACTCGGGGCAGTTCCACAAAGCGTGTCGGATTGATTCTATTGCATTTGGGCACGCTACACAATTAGGAGAGCTAAGGTTGCCACTCTGCCATGCACCAACCGGTAGTGACCTATGTATTAATAGCCATTGGAAAGTGGCGATTCACCATGCGTGTTGTTGTTTCTAGATTTTCTACCAAAACTTGGTGATAATTGTGTGAGGAACATGATATGTGTGCCATACCTTTGCAACAGCTGGCTCTTGAGTGGTTTAGCAGCTACAATATGGCGACCCAATCTAGTTGTGAGGGAAAATGAGAATTATACCCAAATTTTTATGGGGAGGGAAAATGAGAATACCCAAATTTTTGAATTTGGGCACACATATAGTGTAACATAGGGTTTTGTGCACTTATGCCATTGCCTTTAATGTCACCGTTTTCCTTATCATCTTAAGTTTGGCACCAACATTCAAATAGATGGAGTATTGTGGGTCCTCGTAGCAATAAGAAAACTAAGAAATTAACAGGCTGCCATACTCCGGCCAACACACAACAAGTTCTCTCTTCATTTAGGCATGTATCAATATAAATATCTATATAAATATCTATATCTATCTATCTATCTATCTATCTATCTATCTATCTATCTATCTATCTATCTATATATATATATATATATATATATATATATATATATATATATATATATATATATATATATATATATATATATATCAAATGTGATTCTGTGCAGCGGAAAGAGTATGTATGTGTGTGTGTATGAGAGAGAGAGAGAGAGCACAAATATACAAAAAACTAGAAAACTATATTAACAAGAATAAAAAGGAAACTATTGTTACAAAGAAGAGGAGAAGATGTGTTGAGAGACAAGCTCAACATCGGCCAGATCGGCTAAGCAAGCCGAGGACCGGATCGGTTAGGACCGATCGGTTAGGCCAGACCGGTGCGTAAAATGGATGCGTAAATCGGTACGCAAACCGGTGCATAACGAGAGGCCGTATCGGTGCGTAGACTGAAAGGCCGTTAGAAAGATATTCCTCGTAAGGAATAGTTTTGGGAGTAAGTGTCGAGGCTCATTTATGAGCAGTCAAGTACTGTCAGTACTTGTGTCAGCCCGATTGTCAGGGCTTGTATAAAAGTGCTCACTGAGCACATCCTATGTACAAATTGAGTATTATTTTTGAATCAAGTTCTAGTGTTTTACTCTCTCTCCCTCTCTCTCTCTGTCTCTCCCGTGCGTATTGTGCAAACCTAAGCTTTCCCTTAAACTTGCGCATTTTCTCTGTGTTCGTTTTTCTATTGCTTCTGCACATTATCTTTCACATGGTATCAGAGCGTGAGGGTTGAGAACCTCTGCAGCCGACATAGCTTGAAAGAAAAACTAACCAAGAAGAACAGGCAAAAACCGATGGATAGAGGAATGGCTAGCTCGCTTCCAACAGAGAAGCTCGACAGAAACAACTACGCATCTTAGTCCTATAAGATGCACTAGTACCAGCTCGGACACGGTTACTGGAGCTATGTCGATGGAGCAAATGACACAACACCCGATTCGACACACAAAGACTTCCCGGCGTGGGAACAATCGGTGAGCAGAGTGATGTACTGTTTCACGTCTTGTGTGGGCGAACAACTATTAAGCTACGTTCGGGATGCAAAAACGCCGAAGGGTGCGTGGGAAAATCTGAAGAAGATATTTGCCGCGAGCACCATAGCTAGGAAGCTTCAGCTCCGACAGGAGTTAAGCAACCTATGACAACGCGATTTGTCGGTGGCTGACTATACCTCGAAGATCAAGGACATATGCGACTCCTTAGCTTCCAT
>NW_028231163.1:0-16677 GCF_043228905.1 Azolla caroliniana | reverse complement strand
GATTCGGTTCAGGCACACCTTAACGAGTACGAAAGTTTGAGCTCCCAAATCTCGTCACAGGGGACGACAATCGAGGATGAACTTAGAGCGATGATACTCATGAGCAGTCTCCCCTCCTCTTGGGAAACCTTCGTTACAACTGTGTGCAACGCTTCTACGACTGCCATCAAGTACTCCGAAGTCACAAGTGCAATCCTGACTGAAGCAGCTCGGAGAAAGTCTTTCACCAAATATTCGGCAGAAGAAGCCTATGTAGTACAAGGTTCGACCGACTGATTGAACAACTGGGGAAGAAGTTCTTCCCGACCGTCGACAAATCAGCGAAGCCGCAGCAAGTCCCGGGAAACCCGAATCTGCAACTACTGCAAGAAACTGGGACACATCAAGGCCGACTGTCGGGTACTCAAGTCAAAGACAGACAAAGCTCAGAGAGCTGATAAGAGGAGTAACCGACATGAGGAAGTCAACTACGTCGGCTCTTCAGCCGAGATATTGACGACCGACCTGAACATATTGTCCATAGAGAATCCAGTCGAATCAGAAGTTCTGCTTACGATTGAGGAATCAAGCACATGGCTTCTGGACTCGGGCGCGTCGTATCACGTGACACCTCACCGATCACAGTTTCGGCAATATTCGGACCAACACTCCGACTCAGTTCGAGTCGGAAATTCGCAGCACTGTGCTATCATCGGAATCGGCACTGTAGAGCTCAACCTTCCGGGTGGGTCTACACTCGTACTACACAACGTCTGACACGTTCCTGAGCTCTCACGACCCTTGATCTCAGTCGGACAACTTGATGAAGCTGGCATCCGTGCTGGTTTCTCATCAGGAGGGTGGACACTCCACAGAGGGAACCTCCTGCTTGCTAGAGGACCAAAGGTACACTCATTGTACCCTTTGTATGTCACACTCAGAGAGGGTGACTTATTTCTGGTAGATATCCCTGTGTCATCCTTATGGCATGGACGACTTGGACACCTCAGCAAGACCGGCATCACGCACCTATCCAGAGCCGGATACATCCCGAAACTCTCCTTCTCGGACCATCAGTTTTGCGAGCATTGCCAGTACGGCAAACAGGTAGCCGCATCACACCCGACATCAGCACCAAGAGAGTCGAGCCCGCTTGATTTGGTCCACTCGAACGTCTGTGGCCCGATGCCACATTAGTCACTCAGGTGGTGCCTCGTACTTCGTCAGTTTCATTGACGACTCGACTCGGAAGGTGTGGGCTTACCCCATCAGAACCAAAGATCGGGTGTTCTCGATCTTCTCAGATTGGCTTGCAATGGTCGAAAACCAGACCGGTCGGAAACTGAAGTGTCTCCGAACCGACAATGGAGGTGAGTTCAAATCTGATGAATTCGTCAAATTTTGTCGAGAACGCAACATTAGATGTGAATATACGACACCATATAGTCCGGAGCAGAACGGAATCGCAGAACGCATGAATCAGACGATTCAAGAACGCGTTGTATCCATGCTCCAACACTCTGGACTGTCAGATGGCTTCTCGGCAGAGGCTCTACTCACGGCAGTACACATAATCAATATGTCGCCATGTAGACCTCTAGGACTTAAGATACCTCAGGAAATATGGACCGGAAGAAAGCCGAATTATGATAAGCTGAGGATTTTCGGTTGCGAGGCATACGCTCTCATACCGAAAGACGACCGCCGAAAGCTCGAACCGAGATCAAGGAAATGCGTTTTCCTCAGGTACGGACCCGACGGTGAGATCGGATACCGACTCTGGGACCCCGAGCACAGGCAAATCGTCCGAAGTTCGGACGTCGTGTTCAACGAGTCAACTATGCACAAAATGGCCAAAAGGCCTATTGAAGTCCGAAGGGTAATATTTTCCAAAGTGCCAACCCTTCATGACGGCCCAACACACAACATGAGACCAGTTTCACGGGTAACCGACTTCTCTCGCACTGAATCCACAGATTCGACATAGCCGAATGGCTCGGCTTCTGACCATCCGACATCGACACTCGATGCGACCAGTCCAGTCATACCTCGAAGATCTGAGAGACTGTTGCAACCTCTGGAGAGGTACTCTCCCGGAATTTTCTTCACTGACGCCGGTGAACCGACGTCCTACGAAGAAGCATCGGCAACTGTCGATTCAACCACCTGGCATTTGGCAATGGAGTCGGAAATGCCCTCCATTCGCGCCAACAAGACTTGGGATCTGGTCGACTTACCGAAGAATCGACGTGCTCTTCCTTGCAAGTGGGTCTATAGACTAAAGGAGACGTGCGACTCGACCACCCCAAAGTACAAGGCCAGATTAGTTGCGAAGGGATTTCGACAGGAATATGGCGTCAACTTCGACGAAATCTTTTCACTAGTGGTGAAAATGACAACCCTTCGTTTCATGCTCGGTGTTGTGGCCGCCGACAATTTGGAGCTGATTCAGCTAGATGTGAAAACGGCATTCCTCCACGGTGATCTAAAGGAGGAAATCTACATGGAGCAGCCGAAAGGCTTTGTGGCCACCGGTCAGGAACATCTAGTTTGCCGACTCAGGAAGAGTCTTTACGGCCTGAAACAGGCACCCTGACAGTGGTACAAGAAGTTCGACGATTTCATCCAGTCGGTCGGCTTCTCCAAGAGCGATGAGGACCACTGCCTCTTCACCAAAACAGCTCAAGACGGTCTCCCGTCTTCCTCATCATCTACGTGGACGACATGCTACTCTCCGGTCGGCATACTGGAGAGCTCACCGAACTCGTTTGGAAACTGCGATTGAAATTTGCCATGAAGGACCTTGGTCCGGCAAGACACATACTCGGAATGAAGATTAGTCGGAATCGCGCCAAAAGACAACTTTTTCTGTCTCAAACCGACTACATCGGACGTGTCTTGGAACGCTTCAACATGCAATCAGCCAAGTCTGCTTCGACCCCACTCCCCATTCATCTTCGGCTTTCTCAACGAGACTGCCTGACATCCGGTCCGGAGGGGGAAGACATGAAGTCGGTACCGTATGCACCGACAATAGGCTCTCTGATGTACGCGATGGTCGCGGCACGGCCTGATATTTCTCATGCCGTAGGAGTCATCAACAGATTTATGCACAATCCCGGCCGATCTCACTGGAACGCAGTCAAGCATGTGTTCAGATATTTAGCCGGCACAAAAGACCACGACATCCTTTTCGGTCCGAACTCAACTTCAGGCATAGCCGGTTACACCGACTCGGACTTCGCCGGTTGTGTGGACAGTTGCAAGTCAACAACCGGATATTGCTTTAAATTCGGCAATGGAGCAATCTCGTGGAAGTCGAAACTTCAGGAGTGCACAACCACCTCAACGACCGAAGCAGAATATGTAGCTGCCTCCGACGCAGCGAAAGAAGCTTTATGGCTCGGTCGGCTGGCGCACACGTTTCGGCAAGTCGACTCCGACTCGGCTCCAGTTGTCTACAGCGACAGTCAGAGTGATGTTGCTTTGTCGAAAAATCCGGTTCATCACAACGCCTCCAAGCATATCGAAGTTCGATATCACTTCGTTCGGGACTGCGTCATTTCCGGGAAAATCGGTTTAGAGAAGATATCCACAACCGATAATGTCGCAGATGGAATGACCAAGTGTCTTTCGGCAGATCGGTTCCGGTCTCTTCGGCAACAGATGGGCGTAACAACATATCGGTTCGGTTGAAGCCAGACATAGTGCAGGATGGTTTCGGACAACAAACATCGGTTCACTAACGATCGTCTTCAGCTTTTCCGACCCGACCAGTTCGGTCTTCTGTCTACGGATCATGCCGATTCGAACAAAACCGACCTGTCCGAGAACCTATGCCTATACCTGTATTTTTTAGATAACCCATGTATACGCCCATTACAGGGGAGTGTCGAATACAAATGTATAATGGACGTATTCACACTATCCTCTTAGAGAGCCCAAGTTCGGGCTATTTCTGTAAATAACATAAAGGGCAGTTGCCCTAAGTGAGTCACTATATAAAGTGATTTTGTAACCTTTTGTAAAGGTTGGTTGTTCATTGTTGTAATGGTTGCCCCTTTATGAATATAGATATATTCTTTGTGCCTCTCTCTCTCTCTCTCTGTATGTAATTTGTTCTTGACTCTCTCATATGCAGGTATTTCTTCCTCATAGATTCATACTGTGTGATCTCTTCCGCACTGACGGCCTTGTTCATCTCCTACAATTTTAGTTGGCGAATTGCATCTGTACATGTACATTAGTCCAAAGGAAACTTGAATTCTTCTTAAGCAACTCATAAAGCGGATCAGCCACATGTGCGAAATGTGGAATCCAAATTCGGTAAAACACACAAGCACCCAAAAACCTACACACTTCTGTTCGAGATTTACAATCATCATTTGGAATTTGAATTGCATTTACCTTAATTGGGGATGGTTTTCTTCTGTAGGGTCCACACATGTGCCCTGCAATCAGACCTTCTTGAACCCCAAACATAGATTTTTGACCTGAAAATGTAAGATGAACCTCTTCTAACCTTGAAAGGATTCTTTCACAAGCATCAATGTGGTCTGCAACAAACTTTCTACATCCGTTCGGCATGAGTTTTTCATCCTTCTTATTCATCGAGCATCCTTTAATTGGAACATCATCTAGAAAAGGCATAGTTATTTTTGGTACAAAATCTTTTAAAATTTTATTCATAGCAATCACCATATGTGCTACAGAATTTGTAGCACCTTAAGGCAATGTACACATTCGCATCAATCCAATTGGTGTTCTTATAGTAGTTATATCATGACTATCAATAGCAAGCTGAAATTGATCATATCCTAAATAGAAATCACACATAGAATATATAGCTCTTCCTGCGAAAGCTTTTGCAAAAGCATCTACAATCGGTCCAACACCGATGTTTCGAATAGTAACTCTATTGACAAGCTGTAAATCCTGAATGAACCTTAATGAACCGTTCTTTTTAGGTACAGTAAACCAGTTATTCGAGTAGGGGGCATCTGATGGCTCCAAGATACCCATTTCTATTTTTTCCTTAGGCAAAGCTATTACTTGCAGTATTTGGGCCCGAGGAACAGGGATAGGCCTTAAATCCCAAGGAATATGCGGAACTGTAAATATAATCATTGGTTCCACAACTGTTGGGTCTACATAACCAATTTCACTCAACTCAAATGCAAATGCTTTCCCATGACTAGCAATCATATTTTGAAAACATTGTATCTCAACAGGCAAAAGAAAATCATTCTCACCAAATTTTAGTTGATCTAGAGTAGCATTTGTAAACTTATGACCAATATCCTTAGAATCCCGCAATGTTGGCTCAAACGCAACATTCTTTTTCATTTTAGTACTATCCATAGGTAGATGCATGGCCACGGGCTTGACCTTTTTGTCTATTGTTTTATATTTAGTGTTAACTTTTATTGCATAACTATTTTTACTTGCTTTTTTAGCCATTTCATGATAGCTATTGCCAACTATTTCACTATTAGCTAAACAACCATTTTTTTCAATAAAATCAACAATATGAAGGTACATATCAACAAAATTTACATGAACAAATCTCTTGTCGCATTCTTTCTCATTCAAGCAATTTTCTAATATTTTGACTATATCCATATCTGAATATTCAAGAAACATACCAGAAATTATGTCATCCCTTTCAATCATCCCTGAAGTGCACAATGCATCCAACATCTTCCTGTTCCCTTTATTTTGTGCATGACTTTCCACACCAAAGTAACAGGTAAATCCATTCATTGTATTAGACAAAGTATTGATTGTTTTATTAATTAGAAAATATTTTTGCAAGGAAAGAAAAGCTTTGGGACCATTGTGTCCTTGCCCATCAATGATCCTATTTAAAAATCCGACTCATAAGATGACATATCATGCTCACATGAGTTAATTCGTAATTCTTCTTTATTTCTATCATGCTCCTTCCTAACAATAAGAGATTGAACACTCCTTTTACCATCAATACTCCGAATTCTAGCATATGTCGATCCATCTTCAAGCACCTTTGTCTCCATCCTAGAAGATGTGATATATGGTTGACCAAGAATCACTGGATATGACGAGGTCTTTTGGATAAAGAAATGTTGCTCCATTGGCACAACTCCAATAGTAACTTTGATGTTTGGGCAAGCTCCATGAAGTTGCTTGGATGTTGAATTAGCCGATTTTACCCTCCACCCATGATTTGTTTCCATTGGGCATCCACCTTTCCTATAAATATCATAAGAAATTAGATTAATTTCTGACCCGTGGACAATTAAGGCCACAATCGGATCTTCAAGGTTTTCAATCTTCACGGGTGTCTCAGTTGTTGCTCTTGCCCAATGTTTCCTAGCATAGTAGCTTTTTAGCTCTTTCAGCTTCTCTTCAAAAGTTGTCATCGCAATAGCTTGTGTACCAACAATGGAAGAGCTTGGTTCACCTTTGAGGACTTCCACCGTTGCTTTCTTTACTTCACTTCCTGGGTTTTCAACGGTTTCAATACTTTGTCGTTTTCTTTTAATTCCATCTATTATTGCATCATGAAATTCTTTTTTAGCTATGCCCAAAAGTTCCCTCAAGGAAAGTTCCACTTCACTATCTAAAATTCTTTCTTCCAATACTTTTTTTAAATCAGTTGAAGCTTCAATATTAGATAATAATTTGAATGTGAGACTCTTCTTATCGTTGCCTTTTTCAATGTCAGGGCTTACCCTTTTTGGACTTTTTGTTTCCCTTTTTTTAGCGCTTCTTAGCTCCCTTTTCTTGTTATCTTCATTTTCTACCCATTTCCGTTTCTCTTCGATGATCACTTCATGGGCTTGGGTTGTTGCAAACTTCGCGAAAGTTGAGAGGTCATCCATTGGGTCTTCCCAACTAGTTTTGCTTCGGATAGCATCACCTCCAGACTTCAACTTTTCAAACTCGATTTTACCCTTTCTTGCAGCTTTCAAAATACACGTCCAAAATTCAGATTCAAATCCTCCTTCACCAACATGGATGACTGTAGTTGTTGGTTGATAGACAACTTGTGTCCTAGTTATTTCCGCATCTTCGATGATCCTTCTCATACCACCTCTTCTAAAGTTAGTTCGGAGAGGTAATCGAGTTTTAGAAGAATGAATCTTACCATCTTTGAAGAATATCACCCCTCTTTCTATCGCTTCTTGATAGTTATCACACCCTCCTCTTGAATGGTCGACGCTATCACACCATATGCATCTTCTTTCATAATCTTTTTGGGGTTGTGAGGATTTTTCTTCCGTTAGCTTTGCAACATGTAATGAAATATCTTTTATACCTTTGATAAGATCGTCCATCATTGTTTCGGGTACCTTGGAAATAGTTGACGGACTCCCAATATCCTCCTTGATGCTTGTCTTCACTTCATCTTTCATACCTTCGGTAATTGAAAGATCCTCACACCATTGGGCTCTTTTGTTCATTCAGTTGCAAGATTCATGTACTCAATTCCAATCAGCACTAGTCGGTGTATTTCAGTCTTCAAGGAATGCAACTAATTTTTCTCGATAGGATCGGTCTGATGCCTTTAAGAATAATATGACCTTTCTTCTCTTGGACCAAAAGAGTCCTTTCATTCGTTGTTAATTGATTATAACGAGCTTCAAACTCTTTCAACAACTCCATCATTGAAATCTTCTTGTCCTCTTTGTCCACCCAATCCAAGAAACTCCTCCTTGATGCTCGGATTATGTCACCAAGCATGTATTCATTTAATAAAGCTTGCTCAAATGAAACCCAATCATTAGAACTTCTTGCGAGATCAGAGACTCTATTTCTCAGTTCCGTAATTGGCTTTATGCCATCAGAATTGATACTTGGTCAAAAGCCAATTATGCTAGTAGAGCAATTGGTATTTTCCTAGGTTTCCTTGCCATGGGCAGATGAAATGAGTCGAGAAGATTTGCTTTCTCTTAGAATAAGACAACTAGAAAGAAGGGATGAAGATGTTCAAATAACTACGGAAAAGATGAAACAATGTCGACTACTGAACAAAGAAAGATATGATAAAACCTATCGCCTTCGACCAAGAGAGCTCCAAGAAGGTGATTGGGTCATAGTTTATGACAACAGCTTGGATAACCAGCATAGTACTCGCAAATTTGCCAAAAGATGGTTTGGGCCATATATCATTAGACAAGTGAATAAAAATGCAACGTATTTCCTAATTGAAATTGATGGAGTTGCTTTAAAGTTACCAATTGCAGGAAAGTGAATTAAGCTATTCAAGAGAAGGGAAGATCAAAGCACTAACTTCCTCAACGAATATGACATCCATGAAGTTGAAGAAGGAGACATTCGTTGGCGCATGCTAGAGGATGCGCAGGTTTAGAGGGGGAGGATGTCGTGACGTTTCCATCCCATGATGAGAAAATAACCTCTACCAATTTATATGAGCTTATTCAAATCTTTGTAAAAGGTTATATAGAGTGTGAGGCCTCGATGAGTAGGAGCATGTGGGGGTTTAGGTGTCGTGAAGGATTTGCTTCATGACAGAAAAATAAACTTTAAAAATATTGTATTAAATAACATTTGAGAGACTTGAACCCACAACCTCACATACCAACACAAGGTACATACCATTAGGCTAGGTCATTTCTTTTATTACGTGCATGTCTTGTACCCTCACATGCATCATATGCATGGCGACACCTATTTAAAGAGGGAATGGGAAAAGAGTGAGGAGAACATGAGACGAGGAATATTATTGTAATAGGAGGGACAAGCTATATTACTGTACAAGAAATATTTTGTAATCATCTTCAAATATCAATACAAGTTATTTCCGTTTCTCCTCTTTCTTTGATGAGAAGCCCGGTGTTTACTTCCCGGATTCGCGATTTTCTTTTCGTTTGCTCTCCTACACTGAGATCGACGCAACAGTGGTGAACCCGATGTGAACCAACAAATCCTCACAACCAACAAATCAACCAAGAACCAACAAGCAGTCTCGAAGCCACGAATTAACCAAGAAGTCATTGTGGAGCCACAAATCAACGTGGTGCTTCAAATGATTGAAAGAATTATGCAAAGCCAAGAATGTGCAACTGCTCTTCAACGAATCGATCATGCTATTGACAAGCTTGTAGAGAAAATAGGTCTCTTTGAAGGTAAAAATATAACTAAATTCTTACAACTATATGTTACTGAGATGGGTAGTAAAGGATTAAATCAACATGATGTTCAAATAAATTTTGTGAGGATGGTTGAACTCCCTTTGAGAAATAGAGTCTCTGAACTCACAACAAGTTCTAATGATTGGGTTGCATTTGAGCAAGCTTTATTAAATGAATATATGATTGGTGATACAATCCGAGCATCAAGGAGGATTTTCTTGGATTGGGTGGACAAAGAGGACAAGAAGATTTCGGTGATGGAGTTGTTGAAAGAGTTTGAGGCTCATTATAATCAATTAATGACGACTGAAAGGACTCTTTTGGAACAAGAGAAGGTCATATTATTCTTGAAGGCATCAAACTGATCCTATCGAGAAAAATTAGTTGCATTCTTTGAAGACTGGACTACACCCACTAGACTAGTGTTTGATTGGAATCGAGTACATGAAGCTTGCAACAGAATCAACAAAAGAGCCCAATGGTGTGAGGATCTTTCGATTACCAGAGGTATGAAAGATGAAATGAAGACAACCATCAGGGAGGATACTGGGAGTCCGTCAACTATTTCCAAGGTACCCGAAATAGTGATGGACTCATTGTGTGGAAGTCCTCAAAGGTGAACCAAGCTCTTCCATTGTTGGTACACAAGCTATTGCAATGACAACTTTTGAAGAGAAGTCGAAAGAGCTAAAAAGCTACTATGCTAAGAAACATTGGGCAAGAGCAACAACTGAGACACCCGTGAAGATTGAAAAACTTGAAGATCTGGTCGTGGCCTTAATTGACAACGGTTTAGAAATTAATCTAATTTCTTATGATATTTATAGGAAAGGCGGATGGCCAATGGAAACGAATCATGGGTGGAGAGTAAAATCGGCTAATTCAACAACCGAGCAACTTCATGGAGCTTGCCCAAACATCAAAGTCACCATTGGAGATGTGCCAATGGAGCAACATTTCTTTACCTAAAAAACCTCGTCATACCTAGTGATTCTTGGTCAACCATATATCACATCTTTTAGGATGGAGACGAAGGTGCTTGAAGATGGCTCGACATATGCTAGAATTCGGAGTACTAATGGTAAAAGGAGTGTTCAATTTCTTATTGTTAGGTAGGAGCATGATAGAAATAAAGAAGAATTACGAATTAACTCATGTGAGCATGATATGTCATCTTATGAGTCGGATTTTTAAATAGGGTCATTGATGGGTAGGGACACAATGGTCCCAAAGCTTATCTTTCCTTGCAAAAATATAAAAATAAACTTCAATATTGTATTGAGTAACATTTGAAAAACTTGAACCCATAACCTCACACACTAAGGACAAAGTATATACCATTAGGATAAATTATTTTCTATAGTTATATTTTTAGTATCATACTTATGACATGTGTATCTTCATACATTAGAGCTTAGATGAGCATGTGTATCTGCATCACATGTAACACATGTGCGCGAAATGGTGATCATGCATCACATGCATTCATAGTTCCTAATATTCGCGTACGTTCAATTTACTGGACGTATGCGAACGTTTGCAAACGTACGCGTATGATACGCGATATTCGTTTGGCTTTTTTTAATTTTTGAGGTTCATAATTCTTTGTGAATAGAAGTGATGTCTGACACACACACACTCTCTCTCTCTCTCTCTCACACACGAGAACTGACAGATCTTCTCTCTCTACAAAATCTAGATATCTAATATACATATTACACACTCCCTCACACAGACAAAACCCATTACTCCTCTCTCTCTCTCTCTCTAGAGTCTAGATATACACTCAACCACTGTCTCCTCACACATGCAAAACATGGCTTCTCTCTCTAGACTACACACACACACACTCTCTCTCTCTCTCTCTCCCTCACACACACACACACACTATGTACACCATATACACCATATGTATATGTCTATGTACTGCGTATGGATTTCAATCATACTTGGAGCCTTTTCACGTATGAGTATGATACGAATATTGGCGTTTGAGTATGACACGAATGGGACATATGGCTAGAACTATGCATGCATTACATGCATGCCATGCACCCTCATATCATCATATGCATGAGAGAACCTATAAAGAGAGGCAAGGAATTAAGGGATGAAGGAAGGGAAAATAGGGTAATCAATCAAGGAAGAGAAAGTAAAGAAGCTAGCTCATTTGGTGAAATGTCTTGTCTCTCGGTGTTGAAGTCGACGGTTCAAATCTAAAGTTCAACAAAAGAAAAGCCGCATCTTCTGATCGACACTATACCTTTGGTAAAATATTGTATTGTTAATATAAGCTTGTTCTTATAATACATTTTCACTTCTTAAATCATACATTGTCTCTTATCTCTTATCTATGCTCATCTGTCTCTCGCACATTACTTCTAACTCTTGTTCTTCCTATCCTTAATCTTTCTAACATTGTTGCACAAGCCTTATAAATTGTATAGCCATCTCCTTTTAACATTAGTCCCCGTGACTTCGCCACACAAACCACAACTACCCCAACAACGCGCACTGAAGGTGTTCGGCCGTGGGCTATGACATAAATTGATTGATCAGGCCGACCGGGTAACTGGGATCCGGCCGAGTGATCATCAAATAAATTAGGTTGCCGACAATCTGTCAGGCGCACGCCTTTCCTGAATCTCAGTGAAGCTTGATGTTTCTGTCCAAAGGAGTTGAGATGGACTTATAGTCTCCTCGGCTTCCTGCACGGGGAATGCACGACCGAGTCTCCACTACTCGCCGGCTCTGCGTCTAACTGGTCATGCCGACTCAGTCGCTCATTCGGCCGCCTGAATAAGATTAGACTCTCTTCAAGAGCTCCGATGTCTCCTTCGTCCTGAGGCATTTCAGCATCGCTGACCTCTTCGTCAGAGATTGGAATGGAGTTGTCAGGGGTTGGAGGCGAAGGCAAGTACCACGATGCGGACTCGTCGAACACAATGTCATCACGACGTATGCGAGCTTGTTTGGTTCGGGATTATAATACTTATAACCCTTATGTTCGTCCAAGTAGCCAACCAAGATACACTTCTCGGCTTTGGTGTCCAACTTCCTCCGTTTCTCCTTCGGCACATGCACATACACGATGTTATCGAAAACCCTCAAGTGTGCCAAGTTTGGGTTCTTCTTGAAGTACAACTCATGTGGCGACACTCCTCCATTGGCAGATGCCCGATTCTAGAGGTAGACGGCAATTCTGATCACTTCAACCCAATAGAACTTCGACAGATGCCTCTCTTCAAGCATTGTGTTTGCTGCGTCCTCTATCATCTGATTCTTCCTCTCGGCCACACCGTTTTGCTGCAGCATGTATCTACACAAGAATTCGCGTCGAATTCCCTCATTCTGTTGATAACTCGAGAACTAGTCGAAGAAGTACTCCTTCCCGTGATCGGACCTTAGGAACTTGATCTTTCGCCCGGTTTCCCTTTCCGCAAGGCTCTTCACCTTCAGGAAACACGCGAAGGCTTCACTCTTTTTCGCGATCAAGCACGCCCAAGTGTGTCGAGTGAAGTCATCGATGAAGCTTACGAAGTAATGACTTCCTCCGATGCTCATGTTCTGTGTCGGTCCCCATACATCCGAATGGATCACATCGAGCGGATTTTGACTCTGATTACGCTCGTTGGGGAATGGAAGTCGGTGCTGCTTCCCGAGCTGGCAGGCTTCGTAGACTTGGCTGTTCCGGCCACTAAATTTCGGCAATCCGAAAACAATGTTCTTCATCTGCATTTCACGAGGCCACAGGAAGTTAACATGGCCAAACCGCTTCTGCCATAGGTCGATGTCCAACTCGACCTTTTGTCCTTTCACAAACAATGTGGTTTCGACTTCATTGGTGTTGAGGATGAACATTCTCCCTTCTCGATGCTTTTGCGCAATGACTTTCCCCTCTTCTTCGATGTAGCAACCAAGATGCATGAATCGAACTTGCATCCCCTGGTCGGCGATCTGTCCAACCAATGTCAGAACCAAGAGAAAAGATAGAGTGGTAGAAGAAAGATGTAAAGAGATCACGAGAAGAGAGGAATGAAGTGATAAGAGAAGAATGAATGTATTAGTAAGATAGAATGAAGATGGATGCAAGAAAGGTGACGAAAGCTTAAGACTGGTGTTGATTCGAATTGATTTGAGAAGAATTGTATGTCCATATTTATAGGTTCCTATAGAATAGCCTAGTGATTTCTATAATGTTCTAGACCTAGAATATTCTAAGATGTTCGAGGATATTCTAGAATGTTCTAGAATGTTCCAGAACATTTACAATAATCAATCTATTACAAGAAGTAGCTTTTATTATTTTATATAATCATATGCTATCCTAATAGTTAGGTTCTTGATTGATGCTTATGTATTCATGACACTATCTCCCCATCGAGAACGACGAATGGCAGTCATCATTAACAACGTAGGGCCCGGTTTGTTTGGATAACGGCGATGGAAGTCTTTGACAAGAGCTTGAGCATTATAAACATTATTGAAGGGTTCCAAAGTGCGATCACTCGGAGGCAGTGTTGCCTTTTGACGGCCATTTTGATCGTTTTTGGTAAATTTAATCGTATATGAAGGTTAATTTAAAAATGAAACCATCAATCTTGACAGGCATATGTTTTATGAAAACGTAAAAATGAAGGCTTAAAATTTGATAATACCGTCAAATTTTGCTAAGACCAATACAATAGTACATTAGTGTTGGGTAAAGTCCTAGGAACAATGTTAACATTCTGGTTACATTGGGACTTTATATTGTTTGTGTAGAAAAAAGGTAAAGAAAACTAACGTTTCTGTAAATTATGAATCTCCGCTTCCCAATCCCCACCTAAGACCTTCCTTTCCCTTTTCCCCTTTTCCCCCTCTTTGTTCGTTGCTCCCTTGCTCCTTGCTAGAAGCTCTCTGCCCACTATCCTGATTCCCTACTCGAAGCGTGTTGCGGGTTGCTTGCTACTCATAGATTCAGGAACAGTGAAGAGCCAAAAAAGAGATAAACCATGCATTATGTACAACAATGAGCCACTTGAATGTGTGGAAAGCTTCAAATATCTTGGCCTTGAAGTTCCTTCAAATCATAGATGGAATGAATGTGCTACACACCGCTTAGAGGTGGGCAAGCGAGCATACTATGCATTTGAGAACACATGCAACCTTGGAGATATTAAGTGTTGGGTCCTCAAGAAATATCTTTTTGACACTTTGGTGACACCGGTTCTTCTCTATGGGGTGGAAGTATGGGGCGGTAGCATCTCTAAATCTATGTGGAAAGAGTTTGAAAATGTCCAAAAACATTTTCTTACCAAGTTTCTACAAGTTAAGAAACAAACGCCCTACACCCTCCTCCTTGATACGGATCGCTTCCCATAGAGATCATGGCCATGGAAAGGGTTGTTGAATACATGCTTAAGGTTCAAAAAAGTCCCTCACATCGACTTCCTAGAATTGCGTGGGCAGCAAGCAAAAAGATCCAAAAGACACATAAAAACAAAATTTTGTGTTCCGGTTGGATGCAAGATATAGAAAAATGATCTGGTATATGGGATGTGAGACACTTGCTTCATGATGCATCATTAGATTCGTCTGTAAATGAGGCCTTCTTGCATTGCCAATGTATCATGACATGGGACAAATGTGGAGGCTCACGCTTCACACATTATACTACACATGTTGCACCTAACTCCAAAACCATATTCTTTGCGGAACGGGGAAATCGTACACATCGATACATGTTAGAGCCCATACCGTTATCTGCCATTCGAACCATTGCTTCCATACGACTTAGCTCACATGCATTGCGATGTGAAACAGGGCGTTGGGGCACAAGTGATGAGAGTGGTCGACTATGCACACTTTGCCCTAAACAAGTTCGCGAGTTTGAGTATCACACTTTTATACAATGCTCTGCCTTTGATCATATTCGACCATGCTTTTGTTGGGAGACAGGTCCCTCTGGATGGGAAGGGAGAAGAACAGTGCTGATGAGCAAACTCTGCCGAGGCCGATAGGCCGAGGCTGAAACCGGATGAGGAGTACCCGGCTACGGAGACCGGATGTTGCAGACCCGGTGAGAACCGGATGAGGAGTACCCGGCTACAGAGAGCTGGATGGTGCAAACCCGGTGAGGAGCGCTCACCGGATGAAGAGACATATTCGTAAATATGTTTTCTGAGAGTCCATTGGGGCTATATTTGTAAATAGCCAGAAAGTCATATTAGTATAAATATCACTTAGGGCAAACTTATGGTAGTGTTGTTATTCTTGTTTGCACAAGATCAGAGTGTGTAACTGTGTATAGAGAGAGAGAGAGAGAGAGGAAGAGGTCGTTGCCTCTGTTGTAACCGCCGCTTGTGGCGAAGATAGAAAGCTCGAGGTTGTTGCCTTGGTGCTTTACTGTTGTACACTGTAACATAGTGATAGTTTGCAGCCTGTGGGCTGCCGTGGTTTTTCCCTAGTTTGGGTTTTCCACGTAAACATCCTGTGTACTCTTCTCTCACTTTTGTGTCGTGCATTCATTCCCGTTTTCTGTGTTTGATTCTAAGCTCGGTTGTGGCCGAGCGTTGTTCATAGGGGAGCGTATAGTTCCTGTCAGCTTTCCACATCTCTTCGACCGAGCCCAATCTTTGCATGAATTCCTCTCACAACCACAATGTGCACTCTCGATTGCAACATTCATTGGTAAAGTTCTTGAACATCGAGAGTCACTACTCACTTTCACACGTTGTCGAGCCCTTCGGCTCCGGATCGTTGCGTGAGTCGGGTGGGAACCGATTATTTTATGGTTTTCACGTAGTGTGTGGAATACACTACGACAACATATCACATGAAATGTAATATTTTTTGGTCTCATAGGTCATATTTGACCTCCGAAGACGATAATATAATCTCTCTCTCTCTCTCTCTCTCTCTCTCTCTCTCTCTCTCTCTCTCTCTCTCTCTCTCTCTCTCTACTGTAATGCTAGAGAAGAAAACAAGAACAGAAACAAAAAATCACTTGGCTTTCAAGAAAATTTCTGTTGGAGAGTACAAATCTAGTCTATACAACATTCTAAAAGGAAAATAAGGAAAGGTTAAAAGACCTGCAGTAGAGAGAAATGTGAGAAAATGGATTAGCTAAGAAAAAGTGAGAGGTATCTAATAATCTATTGCTCATATTGATCATTGGTCCCATTTTCCTCATGAGAGGCATCCACCATGATCTCATCAAAGTTGTCTGATTTCTTCAATGTTATTTCCATCTTTGGTTTTTGTACCATCTGCCCACGCCTCTCATTGCCTAGTCAATGGTTGATGTGTATAACTTCTTCACAATAACTAGCCCATTGTTCTTCAATATTTCCACCACAGTCACAATAGTAGAAATGGCCATTCCTAGTGCAGACAACTCCACTTCCTCATATTGTTGCATAAACCTCTTTGCTAGGTTGACATAGAAGAACAGAGGTTTCTTCGTATTGGACACTTGGATTTTGTTCTTTTTGGCATTATCGGTTGCGGCGTCTTGACTCTAGTCCGTCCTTCCATTGCTCTGCTCTGTTGGTGCGCCATCGCCAAGAGAGAGAGAAAT